>NC_036860.1:4236956-4282056 GCF_002910315.2 Salvelinus sp. IW2-2015
AGTTGATCAGAGCCTCCATTTCTGCTCTAGCAGAGGAGGCCCTTTTTTGCTACAGCGTGGTGTCAAATTAGAAAAATATGGAAAAACATTGTTGAGTTTTATGCTGTTAGAATGATTAATGAGCCGTCGCAAAAAGATATAACCAGCTTATTTACTTATCCTATTTTTAAGAAATGAAGGGAATGGGTCTCATGAAGGAGTGTAAATCCCTGTACCGGAGGGAAATCTTCCCATAGTAGCGTCTTTAACAAATCCCTGCCCTCAAGACAAACATCTCTAATTTGGCTCACTCCCCTGGCTCTCAACCAGCACAAAGGTTCCCTTCCCAGGTCTGTCAGCACCGGGAGAACAGGAGGCTCATAGTGAGTGACAGAGCCCCAGCTGCAGTTTCTTGAATGAAACATTGCCATGACAGAGTGTATGTGGAAAGGTGGCTAACTTATTGGAATAATTCAAAGTAAAACAATATCTCAAAACATGTAAACAGATTGGGATAACTGGATTGTATGCTGAAGGGTCTTTTCTTTCAGAGAAAGTGAGCTTTTGGATTCCTTCAACATGTCTCATATGCCTAGGTAACAGAGCAGCAGTGTTCTCTAGTGGTGAAAGAAGTGAATAGCACCACCAATTATAAAAATTAAACACACTGCTTAAATATTAGGGATGCTTTGTCTTTCTAACACCCTTCAGGCAAGTCTCATGTTGTTCACTATCATGGAACAATCACATTGTGAAAGGAGAAACTTGTTGAGCTAAACAGAGAACTAAGCCTAAGGTGACAGTTCTGTGTCAAAATTATGACTTTGTGTCTTAAAACCCTGATATACCTACTTAAGTCTAGGTTTAGGATATAATTTAGCAACTAAAATGTTCAGTGTGACAAAACAATGTCATGTAATGCCTGCCAGTATTAGAGAAGGCATTGCACAACATACCCATGTCTTTTCTTAACCGCCTGTCAAAGTCCAGGATTGTCCAGGCAATGGTCCCGTTTTCTGTTAGATTTGATTGAATTTGAATGTCCTTAGGCACACGTCCGGTTCTGGGTAGTCCAGTAAGTTCACGAAACCAAGCTACAGAGAAAGAGGATAAAGTGAAAGTCAACCCACGTTTAACATCAGAGTCTGTTTGCTGGTCAATGTGTGTGCTGTGAGATAAGAAACAGCTACATTTCCCTTTACCTGGGATAATGATTGGCTAAAGTGCACTGAATACGAGACAAAATTCGGACAAAAAATACTAAGCTTTTACGCACAATGCAAGTACAAACTTGAATCTCTTTTTGTAATACATTTCAAAATGCCATTGCTACTTTTCAGCCAGCACAGGTTCAGAGCACCAGGTTTGTCTTATCTCTCAGCCATGCTGTCTGTATCAGTCAGAATCTACAGTAAATGTACTCAGAGACAGGACCCTGGCTTTAGTAAACAGCAAAAGGCTACTTGAAAGTCAGACCACATGTACAGTAGACATTCATATAATATGAATCTTAAGGGTATTAATGATGTTATGTACTATGACAAATCTGAGGTCATGGGAAAAATGTATTTTGTTTATTAAATTCTTGAACATCAAAGAGTTAAGAATGTTCACTCAAAATGTACTTATAAAGATACTGATAGGTTGGCATAGGTATAAAAAGTATATTTGAGAGAGATAAGACCATAGTCTCATTGAAAGACTGATGATGATGCTGGTCATAGGGTATGAACAGGTTAATTCTGAGAGTTCAGTGGGTCTGACTTTTTCTAGAAAGACTAGGCAGGTTTTCCTTTCCAAACACAAATACACACGTCCTTCGTTTAGTGGGTGGCTGTCTGTCGGTCTACCTCAGTCAAAATTGCTGAAATATAAGGTAGGTGGAAACTATTCTGATTCATTGAACTTTCATCTTTTAAAATTACACATAATAGAAATGAATGTACACTTTATAGTAGCTTTGCATATTTTATTAATGAATGTTTGCAGTAAATATTTTTTTGTATTTTTAGTATTGAAAATAGGCCTAGGCATTGTCTATAATATTGATGGTTAATGTAAAATCTGAATAATCTGAGTACAGAGGTTAATTGATTGGCTTTCAGGGAGGACTTAAAATGTGAGAAAATACATGTTTATTACAAAGAGAATAAGCATATTAAGTAGTTTTAGATAAGGAGCACCAACATTGAGCTTACTTCCTCTGCTCTCTACCCACAGCTGTTATGCACACCATTGTGCTACTGGTGTTGTGGGTACTGGGGACATCACTGGTGTTGCCAGACCCTGACACAGGGGGAGAGAAACCTACTGAGGAGCCCATTCCTTGTTCCAAGGGCTGCACCTGTCTGCATGACGACTACAGTCTAGAGCTCAATGTCTACTGCAGCGCACGCAACTACACCCAGGCCCCCTCTGACSTGCCTGTCTCCACTCGCTCCCTCTGGCTGGATGGAAACCTGTTCACCACTCTGCCTGCCACCGCCTTCAAGGATCTCAGCAACTTGGATTTTCTGAATCTACAGAGCGGTCAGCTGGTGTCCCTTGACTCCCAGGTGTTCAGAGGGCTTAAGTCGCTAGCTCACATCCACCTGGAGCGCAACCGCATCCGTTCGTTGCCGGGCACTATCTTCCAGAACACGCCTAACCTCGCCTCGCTTAGTCTCCATAACAACCAACTGTCCCGCATTGAGGAGAAGCTGTTTGCTGGTCTCCCACATATGTGGCTTCTCAACTTGGGGTGGAACTCATTAGCAGTGTTGCCTGAGACTGGGTTCCATGACCTGCATGGCCTGAGGGAGCTGGTTCTTGCTGGGAATAGGCTGGCTTACTTACAGCCACAACTCTTCCAAGGTCTTACCGAGCTGAAGGAGTTGGACCTCACCGGAAATTACCTGAAGGTCATTAAGGCTAATGTGTTCATGAAGCTCCCCAAACTGCAAAAGCTTTACCTGGCTCAGAATCAGATAGTGACGGTGGTACCCAGAGCCTTTGTGGGTATGAAGTCCCTCAGATGGCTGGATCTCACAAACAATAAACTATCAGCGCTCCACGATGAGACTTTCCTTGGTCTTCACAGCCTCCATGTGCTGCGGCTCTCCAACAACTCCATCAGTGGACTAAGGCCCAGGACTTTCCGTGACTTGCAGTACCTTGAAGAACTGCGTCTGAGCTACAACCGGATCCAMGCCTTGGGGGACAGGATCTTTGAGGGGCTTGGGCACCTGGAGGTTCTGGAGCTGGAGCACAACCAGGTGCAGGAGGCCCGGATGGGCACCTTCATGGGCCTCTCTCACCTGGCTGTCATTAACCTGTCTGGCAGCTGTTTCCGCAGTCTTCCAGACCAAGTGTTCAAAGGTCTCTCCAAGCTCCACAGTCTTCACCTGGATAAGGGCTGTCTGAACAGGGTCACGACCCAAGCTTTCATTGGACTATCGGGTCTGCGACGGCTCTTCCTTCAAAACAACAACATCTCTGTGGTGGAGCGCCAGAGCTTCGTGGAACTCTTAGGCCTACAACAACTAGACCTGAGATTCAACAAGCTCGAGGTCCTAACCTCCCACACCTTCTACGGCCTGAAGAACCTGGACTATCTGCTGCTGTCCGGCAACCTGTTCCGTCAACTTCCCTCTGAGGCCCTCGTGCCCTTGAAGCATCTCTCGTGGCTGGACCTCTCAGCTAACAGGCTGGAGATCCTGCACAATGGTACCATGCAGCTGCTGCCCAGGCTACGCTATCTAAACCTGAAAGATAACGCTCTTAGCAGCATTCCACCAGATATCCCAGATACCCTACACCAACTGTGGCTGACGGGGAACCGTTGGAAGTGTGACTGCAGTGTCCTTCCCCTTAGAGACTACAGCTTGAGGAGACCGCAGACGGTGCCCCGGCAAGTGGAAACCCTGGCTGAGGGAGAGGAACCCCACACTGTTGTCACCATCTACAACAATATAACATGCAACAGCCCTCCAGGCTTGGTTGGCCATGACCTGAGGGATATCAGCAACGAACATTTCAAGAACTGCTGAAGGGGTCAAAGACGCCAGACATTTGGAAGACAATAATTTCAAAATAATTGTTATTAGCCTACAAATTTCCCTGTACATTCAATGATTTAGCATATATTAATTATTTCTCAAAATATGTATTGTAACAAATTATTTTTGCTACTGTGGTAATTAGGCCCTACATGTTTCAAGTATGTAGCTTTTGCATCATACACTTTTAGTTAGTTTCATATTTCATGAAATGTTCATTAAATCATTGCACACAAAAAATTGCAAGTAAGCCTACTAGAATACACAGTTTACAGTACAGTACTCTTTTAGAACAAAGCAGTCCACCTTTGAATGGGTGACTATTAAACGCATCCGTTGAATAAACACAAGTCATGTTTGTTTTTGTCCTCTGAATAAATATTTAAGAGACAGATTTGCTCAACAAGGAATTGGTCACACAACCAAATATAGATATCGGCCCTAGGTAAACAATATCCGCCTTTACAAATTAAAGGTGCAGAGGCCCAGCTATTGAGGTGGACCATATGTGTACACAAGGCAAACACTTCCTCCTGTACCACAATGTTCCAGAACTCTAAGCAGAGGGAGAAGTAAACTTTCAGGGCCTACATATAACGACACTATAACGTTTTCATTTTTCAAAGAAGCGGGCAGGAGCAATTTTACAGCAGCCCATTTCCAACACAGCTCTGACTGCAGGATTCATAGACCGCAGAACTTGAACGGTTCATACATTACTTAACTCGCAGTCGATCACAGATGTTGACATGTTCATGTTGACCATCTTTCCCCAGGTCCCATCCCTTCTGCACTGCAACACCTGCTCCTCTATAATTTGTATGCACTCCTCACTCTTGTAGTTCAGTTGTTATGGTAACCAACAGTTTGCTAGTTGTTGTTAGCAGCTATTTAACTTTAGCTAACTTAGTGTAGCTGACTGCTACTGCTTTCACATAAGAGTGGTCTATCTTGATGATTATAGATGCATTAGTTTATGTCAATATGGACACGGACCCTTCAACGCGTTGGAATGCTCTTTTTGACAGCTTCAAACCCCATATTCCGTCCATTGATTCAGATTCTTTATCATCAGTGAGTTCGATTACTGCACTTAGCTAACTAACAACAAGTGCAGCAGTAAGACAACGTTAGCTAGCTATCCCTATGAAAAGCCCTTAATTTGTATGAACTTTGCTACTTACTTGCTGTTCTACTAGAGTTGTGTTTATTTGTTTTTGAATTGTGTTTGCCAGAGTAAATCTATGTGTGTATCCCAAACAGGAGCTTCTAATATCTGTGGCACAGCCACAACTGTGTTGGACAGAGGAGACCGTTTGCCCATATAGAGAGCCTACAACTGAACCCCATGGAGTTTATCAAGCCACTGATTTAGCCCAGCAGGGCACACACCAGGAGCCCAGTCACATAGGTAATAAGGTCAATGAGATATGCAGCCATGACTCTATTAGAAATGCAGCTCGGGCAGGAGGCCATCCATGCAGCAATGTTCCTGTGGAGATGAAAGGGGACACCTCAGCGCACCACAGCCATGGCACACTAAACAGACAAAAAACAACTGAGTCCACATCGCCACACCCTTCACATAACACAGCTTGTGAAGAAAACACATTGGAGTCACTCAATGCTTTGAGAAAGACACAGAGAACAGATCCAAATGGCTCTGAAAAAGCCACTACAAAATAGTCAAACTGTTTTGTCTTTTGAGGTGAGTTTAAGTTTCCTGTTATAAATTGAGAAGGTGCTACATAATAACTCATGTATTTGTTGACCTCTGGTCATTTTCATTCTGCAGTTAGATAGATACTGATTAAATTTTCTGTCCTACAAATCAGTACCTTTGTGTTTTTATCAGCCACTGGAGCACTGGGATCTGGACCAGATTCTTCTGACTCGTCAAACAGATAGACTCTTTTTAGGAGGCAGTGTGTCTGACGAACCTATGGAAGTACAACCAGGTAGACAATAGGGTAACTCTAAGGTATCACTGATATAGCTACTGCTGAACAACTAGTAGATGTAGAGTAACCAGTGTGCACCTAGCTTGTCATTCACACTCAATGCTATTATCATAATGATGTCATCAATTCATTCTCAATTTGGTCACAGATGGAGACAATGTAAGGTCACAGGATACTATATTGGAGAGGCTGGCTGCTTTCTGTAGGACACAGTCATGTGGAGATGCTGAAGAGAAAAGAGAAACTGCGCCAGATAAAACTTCTGGTGTGCCTCAGAAAGCACCTGTCCAACATCCTACCAATTTCAGGTAAAATATATGATCAAGTTGTGTGGGTTTCACATGATTATGAATAATGTAATTAATTAACATGAACGTTTTGTTTACACCTTAATTGGGGAGGACGGGCTCGTGCTAAAGGCTGGAGTGGAATAGTATCAAATAATGTACATCGAACACATGGTTTGATGCCCTTCCATTCGTTCCGTTCCAGCCATTATTATGAGCTGTCCTCCCCTCAGCAGCCTCCACTGGTGGCTGAACACCTGTTTTATGACCTGTCAATGACCGAGAGCAGAGAGAGCAACAGAAACAGAGAGCACAGTGCCAGCAACAGCTCCAGAAACAGCTGGAAAGCTTTAGACCACAGGTGTCAAACTCATTCCACGGGGGGCCGAGTGTCTGCGGGTTTTCGCTCCTCCCTTGTACTTGATTGATGAATTAACATCACTAATTAGTTAGGAACTCCCCACACCTGGTTGTCTAGGGCTTTATTGAAAGGAAAAACCAAAAACCTGCAGACACTAGGCCCTCCGTGGAATGAGTTTGACACCCCTGCTTTAGACCAACAAGGTCTGCCGGAGACAGGGAGCCTGCCGCTGAGAAGACTGATGTTCTTTATGACACTGTAAGTTCATCTGGAACAGAGACTCGGTGCTCACAATTCAATAGATCTCCACTCAGTCTTCTTTGTCATTGTCATAACTTGAGCGCTACCCCTACATATTTCATATTTTTCATTCATTTGTTTTCAGGAGGCCTCTCACCTACAATCAGTTAACACTCTGCCTGCTGATATGGAGMWTTTTWTTWWTTTTTTTACCTTTATTTAACTAGGCAAGTCAGTTAAGAACAAATTCTTATTTTCAATGACGGCCTAGGAACAGTGGGTTAACTGCCTTGTTCAGGGGCAGAACGACAGATTTGTACCTTGTCAGCTCGGGTATTCGAACTTGCAACCTTTCGGTTACTAGTCCAACACTCTAACCACTAGGCTAACCTGCCGCCAGGTTAAGGAGTGCTTGCTGCTGACTGTATGCTTCTCCAGTCCAGGCCTGGTAGCCAGCAGCAGTCATCATTGGAAAGCACCAACAGTGGAGTCAGCCACAACCAAATCCCATATATACAATGCTCTGGTTGCTTGGTTTCTGTCTTTGGTGAATATTTATTTGACTAGTTCTTGACAACGTCATTCAACTGAGATCATRTGATTATTTMTACTCTGTTTGAGATGGAGTCCATGTRTTACTGAGGCCTCTAACTTGTMWGMTMMYYGRWSSAGSKCCWSYKSSTSYWGYTGYRYYMGKRYSMGRWSCTMTWRSMMTSMSMGMSSRWSYSCWYCWGRYGKRYMYGYKWGYYSWMGSWCTYSKRKTKRYRYRRMMMMSRSWSMSKSASYGKSWYKYKCTWSWKCMWYWKCSKKYYSMSKGYGMYAMAYYKATMYASATSSWMWTKKWTTWKWWWTWKTTAMTAMTAMTAGTATTCTAATTCCRWYTTCTATGTGAATGCACCCYAACATTTCCTCTMTTCCTCCACCACCTTTTCTGCAGTTAAGTGATTTTCCTTTTTCTTCATAGAAACGGGGTGTGGATAAGGGTCATAGTGTGTTCCAGCAGCGTGTCTGCAGGTTCCTCTCTCAGACCTCCCTCAGAGCCATCACCCATTGGCTGCCGCAGCTCAGGAGCCTATTAGACCAACAGGCCTATCCCCCAACCGTCCACATACCTGCCTCCTGCCTGGACAGCTTTATCTCTGTCAACTCAGACAAAATGGTAGGTAGTAGGTACAGGTGAATGCTTAGAATCMGAGATTGYCTTGATGATGTGGATGTGTTCCCTGTAATGTGCTGTATCTTTGTCCTGTGTCTCAGGCTGTGAAGAGGACCTTCGGTCTGAACCCAGGCTTCTACTGGCAGACTGTGGAGACTCAGGAACTCAGCTGTCAGAGGCCTGAGACCATGTGCACTCAGCTGCTACACACTTAGGTAAGAACATCTTATGTCTCAGCTGTTCCAAAGCTCCTTGGTGTCATCTAACCTCAGTGTTAATACCCCATGATCATGACTGTTGGTATAGGATGAGGAAATCAACCATACAGTTTTTTTCTTCTTCTCCTCACAGATAGCTGTTGCTCTGGGATACACTTCTTTGTTCCTGCATCCCCTGGTGGTTCACCACACCCTCCACCTTCTCCACAACTCAGGGTTGGGTGTTTGTGGCCTCCGCCTCCTTTACCCTCCTCTTGGCTTTCTGACCAACAGCGCCGGTAAAACGTCTATCAACTAATAAGCTTCTATTCTGTTATATTCTTATCTAGTCTGCAGATTTTCAGTGGCCTAGACTGGAATGATTCCGTAAGTTATAGTAAGTCTGTCTCTGATTCAGGCAGAGTATCCTACGGGCAGGGAGATGATGGAGCCGATCAGCCTGTCCTTGCCCTGGCTGTCCGAGGGCCTCACGCCCGCACCGTGTGGCAGGATGTAACAGGCCCTTCAGACCCCCTGCTGGCTAGGAAGACAGACCCGGCATCCATCAACGCCCTGCACTACAGCAGCAAGAACTTGCCCCTCCTCTACTCCCCTCGCCTGGCCAGCAGTGTGCACAGGGAACTGGTCACGTGGTTCGCAGGGAGAGTTCCAGGAAATAATTCCCAGAACCCTGACCAGGCGCCACTGACAGGTGTGTTTGTAGTCCAGAGCCATCCTGATGTCTCACAACCATCACTCAAACATTACAAATAGAAAAACAAACATATTATGACTACTAATAATAATTTATTGAACTTTTATAGCACTATACCTTACATAAAGAATCTCAAAGCGTTGTAAAGCAACAACAACAAAAAAACAAGCAATTTAAAAAACAACAACAACATTAATCATCATGAGTAGATGGAAGGTCAAAAGACTGAAGGTTTACTCAGTAAACACTGATTGATACATTTGTTTTCATCATTTTGGGCTATATATATATAACACACACACACACAACACAACACAAACAGTAGTCAAAGTATTTCACAAAAAACATGATTTTCTTCCAACACTCAGCTCTGCCCCTGGCGATGGAGAGGGAAGCAGCCCCTTGTATTTAACCAGGTCCTCTACCACCCTGTGTGCTACTGTTAAAGGTAACTCAGAAACGAGGTCAACAATGTCAGAGTTATGGCTTAATGCTTTACTCTAATCTAGATCCTAAGTACAGTAGTTGGAAGTTTCAAAATGTCTTACTGTGGATCTGACTCTTCCCTTCTCACCTCATAGTGGACGTGTTCTTGATAGTGTCTCCAGCTGTGGCGCCATGCTGCTACAGCCAGGTACTGTCTGTGTGTGAAGGCAGAGGGTTCAGTCTGAGGGGGGCCCAGAGGCTGCAGCTCTCCACCAAACYAACCCAGGCACTGGGACTCACCAGACAGCAGGTAACGACCCCACCTCCACCACACTGTCTCCAGATCAGTCACACCACACTGATCTGACAGCAAAGCGCATGAGAGAAGCTGGCGAGATCAATGTTGACTATGCCCTTAAAAGTTTGTCTTTCTTTTTGACAAGGTGTCAGTGTTCTGCAGTCCGCCCACTGTTACTGTGGATGAGAAGAGGGTTGCGCTGTCTTCCCACTGCCTGGTCTTACTTCTGAGGAGAGAGAGTGSCCTGCGTCACTGTGCCAGCCTGCCTGTAGTTATAGCACTTAACCTATAATACCTAATATCTCTGCTTCTATCACCTCAAAAGTACACTGAGTGTACGAAACATTAGGAACACCTTCCTAATATTGAGTTGCACGCCCTTTTGCCCTAAGAACAGCCTCAATTCGTTGGGGCATGGACTACAAGGTGTTGAAAGTGTTCAACAGGGATGCTGGCCGATGTTTACGCCAATGCTTCCCACAGTTGTGTCAAGTTGGCTTGACGTTCTTAGGGTGGTGGACCATTGATACACACGGGAAACTGTTGAGCTTGAAAAACCCAGCAGCGTTGCAGTTCTTGACACACACAAGCCTGGCACCTACTACCATCCCCCGTTCAAAGGAACTTAAATCTTTTGTCTTTCCCATTCACCCTCTGAACGGCACACATACACAATTCATGTCTCAATTGTCAAGATTTAACTTGTCTCCTCCCCTTCTTCTACACTGATTGAAGTGGATTTAACCAGTGACATCAATAAGGGATCATAGCTTTCACCTGGATTGACCTGGTCAATGTCATGGAAAGAGCAGGTGTTCATAATGTTTTGTCCACTCAGTGTCTATCCTCTCCTCTACAAGTATGCCCATCTATCTGTGATTATTCCATGTTGAGGTGTTCATAATGTTTTGTCCACTCAGTGTATAAAGAACATGTATCCCATTTGATGCTGATGGCACTATAGAGGCATTTGAGCTTGTGACATCAATGTTCAGTCTATTGACACTGATTCCTCTTTTTGTCAGCCCTTGTGAAAGAGTTGGAGACACAGAGGTTGTTGGGATGTATCCACATCAGACTGTCAGATGAAGGAAAGCTGGACCCGAGCAGCTGCTTTCACATGTTGCCCTACAGAGAGAGCCTGCTCCATAGCTTTGGTAAGGGAAGAGTTAACACAGTCTGTCAATAATGACCCCCTCCTTGGTTTCCTTGTCTAATTGAGTTTATGTTCATGCTTGGTTCTCAGGTGGGCGTATGTGGGCCGTACCCAACCCCTGCAATGTAGTGCTGTCCATTCACAGGTGTCCATCCAACCCAGAGCTGGAGCAGGTGGTGGTGCTTACGCTGGCTGGAAGGGACATCAGTCAGGGCCTGAGCCTGCTACACAGGCTCTGGACAGGAGACACAACAGATACTTTACCCCACATTAACCATTCCTACAACACAGCCCATGTAATGAAATATATTTAAAATGCATAATATTATTCATAATACCAATATTGTACTTGCAATTCAGCTGTAGCACTGAACTCCTCACCTACCTAACCTTGCTCTGCATTTCTCTCCTTTCTACCTTGTTTCTCCATCAGGCGATGTCGGGGAGGATGGATTCGAGCTACTGGCCATGAAGTGGCTGCCCACATTGTCCCGGCAGCAGGCGCGGGAGGTGAGCCCCTATGAGAGGTGAGCCTGGTTCCTCTCTAGGTTTCTTCCTAGGTTTTGGCCTTTCTAGGGAGTTTTTCCTAGCCACCGTGCTTCTACACCTGCATTGCTTGCTGTTTGGGGTTTTAGGCTGGGTTTCTGTACAGCACTTTGAGATATCAGCTGATGTAAGAAGGGCTATATAAATAAATMTGATTTTGATTTGATATGAGGTAGGTGACCGGCTGTGGCAGAGCAGCCTGGTGGGCTTGGCCTCCTCCCCTGCCCTGGTGTGTGCCCTGAGGAGGGTGGACGCCTTCGCCACCCTACGGCGGCTCCTGCCACGGGACTACCCCGGGAACCTGAACATACTGTTGTCTCCCACTCCTGAACTGGCCTTCAGACAAGCATCCCTCTTCTTCTCCCTGGGAGACATGATCCCTGGTAAAAACTAGTCAGTGCAAGCTAGGTACTATTTCACTACTACCCTATATCTGGGGTAATCATGTCAAGGARAGCTGGGTCTATGTGGATTTTCTCTCATCTTCAGATCACAGTGTGCGCCCATTACTGAAGTTCCTACCCCCACCACACATTAATGTAGCTGGTATGTGTCACCGGGTCATCAGCATATTCAAACAACTCTCTCACCCACCTCCCTTCTGACTTGTGTTTAATGTTCATTGTTAAACTGCATGGTGCAGGGTGAGTTTATTTGGATGAACTTTGACCTTTTAAATAACATGATGTAATGTAGGATGTTTTATTAAACATTGGTTACTTGCAAAGTTGATTACTTCTACAATGGTTACAAAAATGTACAAAAGTTGAAAATATTTAAGCACCCTATTTGCCACTCTTGTCTGTTTCCATCAGGTCCCCAGCCGCTGGTCAAACTGTTCCTGTTCAAGCCTGGAGTGTGGCGCCATGCTCTGGGGAAAATCCTCAGCAAAGTCCAGCGGAGTGGCTTCACTGTGGTGGACCTGCATGTGCTGGTTCTGGACAATAGCACAGCTGTGTCATATTGTTTTAAATGCATTGGCTCASTTTTCCTCTTGTGTTTTCCTCTAGGACCKCTCTGCTGTAGAAGCTCATGTTCAGTACTTGAGCTCTGGGCCTTCCCTGGCTCTGTGCCTGCAGAGGGAGAATGCTGTGAAGATGCTACTGGACGTGCTGGGACCTGAGGAACCTGCCCAGGCCCGCGCTCAGGACCAATTCCTCTGGAGGGCCTGTTATAGCTCAGACCATCTACACAGCGGCATCTATGGTCAGTCAGTGCCCCTCGACCCCGCACGATACTGGGCCACCTTCCAGGCCCTGCCAGACACCATAGATCAATCAGTTACAGAGTGGCTGAGACTGGCTTTGGAACAAGGCTTTAATGTTTCAGATGTAATGGTGGTAGCTCATAATGAATGATATAATACTATGTTGTAGGATCGAGGAGCTATCAGAGACCTGTTCCCACAGGGCCTATGCTGCACAGAGACCAACACCATGAGACAGGAGCAGGTACATCAGTGCTACAATAGACATGATTTACTATTCCTAGACGTATAGCCGTCTCATATGCCCTGTGTTTAATAAGGAACGCATTTTGTGTCGGTTGTCACTCACTGTTCTGTATCACAGATACCAAGTGTACACTCAGACCATTTGGCTTGTCTGGCCCGTGAACAGAGCCACACTCTTGCCGCTGCGAACAAGCCATCTTTATCACACCTTATGGCTTCTGGACTGAATTGAGGTGAGGTCAAGTTTTGAATGTTTTAGCCTAGCTGAATCTTTGTTGTTGAATCGCTTATTTACTACTTTTATGTGGATACAAAACAGGTCCCTTAATCATTGACTTTTTATTGGGACGTTGCCTATGATTGGTCTGGGGCAACTGTTGTTGTGTTTAGTTGATGCGGTATCAACAGCAGTTGAACTTTGTAAACGTGGCTGTTTGTGTGTGGGTGGCAGCAGCGCCCTCGGTCCACAGTGCTCTCTGCCAAACCACCTGCCTGCTGCTGCCCTCCAGTGTACTGGGCCCAGCCCCCATCCACCTGGACCTGCTTGAGCAACTGCTGAGGACAGGCTGCCACCTGGTGGCCGGGAGGATGAGTGTCCTGGACGAGACCCAGAGATGTCACATAGCTGAGACACTGATGCTACCCTCTGAGAGGGATGGGAAGGTGAGGAGTGGCTATATGCCATGTAGGCGTTTGATAGTTGCGCAATAGCAGCATGCAGTGGTCACTCACTGTAACACTCTGCCTGTGGCATTCACTATCTCCTCTCTAGATTTGTGCTCTACACGAGGGTCCTTGTCTTATCGTTGTTCTACAGAAAGATAACGCTGTGACCTGCTTTGACMCCATGCTTGAAAGGTAAGGAAATGGGCTACTCAAAAACATGTACCAGTTAGTGTTTTGCATTTTCTTCTTTGCATCATAATGGAATGCATAGATTAATATGCTATGGTTTATTTATTTTGCACTATAGTATTTATAGAGGTCTAACCTTGCCAAAGTGGGGGAAATGCTGATTTATCCCAGCACTGAAAAAAAAGTAAGCTTGTTCTAACTGCGGAAACATTGTGTTGTAGTACCAAAATAATGGCAAAATGGACCCTTATGTTTAGTTAACAGGATCAACTGACCTCGATAAAACAGATTGTGAGTGAATGTCTATGAAGAAAGCACCATTGATAACAATCATGTCTGAGAACATCTCTTGTCTGTTTTGGCTCTAGGCATTGCAGCTGCTGTGCTATCTATTTGATGRCCTGTCTCCTGATAGTCATCATGCCATTGTACCACAGCAATCTGAGTGAACCTTAATGCTATAGAGCATTACCAAGAGGGCCAACCTATTTTCTGGAATTCTGTGCCAATCTTTGATTATAATCCATTTGATACATTCCAATACTGTATAAAGAAAATATTTATTTGGTTGTGGTAAGAAACCTTTTTATGTAACCCCCTCCGAAAAAGTTAAAACAATGGTATTTTCATGTGAAGAAAATAAATACTTAAAATGCTGGTTCATGTTTCAGTTATTGCAAGATTATACTTGTCAAGCGGCATTAATCGTTGGAGTTTAGTGATCTAGAAATACATATTTCCATTACTACCTTGTTTTAAATCCATGAAACAAATACTCAACACATTTAAGATCAAAAATTGTTTTAATTGCCAAGATGATACAAATTGTGAATTCTGTAAACCATTGCATAATGTTGCAGTACAATTGAACAAGTTAATGATACTCTACAAGCAAAAGATTCAATACCTRCTACTTAATTTTMAGTAAAAAGCCAAATCKYGCCTTTCTTTGATTCCATAAAGAGGATCAACTTTAACACAGGGGAACTCCCATTGATAATTTCTATGGGGTAGTTGAATACTAATTCAATATACAATGTCCTATTTGTCCATACTTTACTGTAACAAAATAAGGAACATGTCTCATTCGTAATACAAATGTCTACTTCCATCGACATCAGCGTAAATACAMATATGAACTACAGTTCACAATTTAAGAACCTTTTATCCTACAGTCATAACTGAAACCCTGAGAAAATAAAATGTTTTTCCCCCTCCCCTTAATCATTACACTGATAAATACAGAGACCGGAAAACTGCATGTGTTTAAGTCTTACATTTATTTCATTGTATAGCAATTCACAAAACTAGATGCTACATCATAGCTAATGGATGAACTGCTCTCCGTATTAGTCCAGTGACCTATTAAATATCTAATTTAGAACGGTACATTCAATATTTCAGGGTTTCTATGTTAAATGAACATTTTGAAATTAACTATTGGGAACAATTAAATGTTTTTACAAAAGTTATGCTTTTTTTTTTCTTCATACTAAAATTGGAACAGCTTCATACATTTATGTATGTACAAGATTGCATAAAATCTTCAGGTTCCATGATCACAATATTTAATAAAACAAYGAAACAAACACTTCACAAGAATGCAAAATAGATTATGCTAATCCACTGCAGAGCATTGTTACATCTCAATTACATTTAAATGTACAAAACAATGAGTCCTACTTGGTGCTTTTCTTTAACAGTAATTGTCTGTTTTTTTCTTGTGCCAATAAAGTTGAGTACAGAAGGAATCATATTTATTGGTGGTAGGTATTGTGGCATGTTATGACTGATATATGGCAAATACAGACAGATGAAGAAGCAGTATTCATCATTCTAAGGTTGCCCTAAGCCTCCCTTACGAAACATGRAGTCTGGTTCAAAACAGCCCTTCTGATCACTTACGAATGCAAGCTCTTTACACAGAATTCCTAACTTTTCAGAGCGACAAAGCAAATTTTACCAATCGAGAATCATTAAGTGATAATATCGAAAAAGCTAATCATCTGAGTGTTATCCACCACAGATTTTAATTGGGGAGATTATGGTACATACAATTATCTAAAGGCACTAGAATTTGGATTCTTTTTCAGTTTTACTGTAATATAACAATTTACCCTCAATGAAGCTACTCCTCATTAAGAGCTATACTCTTCAAATGCCAGTTAAAATATGACATTTTAACATCAAAAGGCACAGATTTATAAAAAAACTAAATTGGTCCATAGTAAAAGAACATTAGTTCAATATGGCCATAACATTAAATGATTTTAGAGCCATATTTATAAAAAGAGCTTACATTTTTTCTTATTCAGTGTAAAAGGAAGATGTATACTTAGTATGCCACATTGAAGAGGGCTTAAGGACCAAGAACGAATGAGTGATAAGAGTTGCTCCTTAAACTTACTCACGTCTGTATCTGCCATTGATGCTGGTTTAAATAAATCAAGTTCTGTCATTTCACCCYTCAATGACTCACTCAAATATATAACCAATAAACAAATTATACACTATCGCCATCTTTCCAATGACTGCAGTAAATTGTGAATTAAAACAAAGAAAACACTAGTCAAACGAAAACAAAAGCACATTACAGTCAAAGTATACTCCTGACAGCATACAAGTAGTGCACAACCATCAATATTTAAAACTGATTAAGAGATTTTAGCTGTAAAGTGAAAAGAAAAACACACTTCAAAATAGTACTCATCACAGGAAGTTGGTGGCACCTTAATTGGGGAGGACGGGCTCGTGGTAATGGCTGGAGCGGAATCGGTGGAATGGTATCAAATACCATTCACTCCGTTCCAGACATTATTCTGAGCCGTCCTCCCCTCAGCAGCCTCCACTGGTACTCATCTATATGGCCACTTAAGAATATTAACATGTCACTAACTTCTGAAATTCCTTCACTGTAGACAACTGCCAATTAGAATTGTGTGTATGCTGCTAACCACAGTCATTTGTTTTACAAAAAAGGACAGTGATGCCATTAGTTTCTGTAAATGCACACCAAATCTACATTAGGTGTTATGTTTGGTTTGTTTCAAATTAGGTTTTTAACAATTTGCTTAAATTACTAAAATGAAAAGTTATAAAAAATAAAAAAGGAACCATAATAGCAATAAAAGGTCTTTGGTAAAACTACAAATGGGCTTCAAGTCCATTAATTACTATTGTCAGCAAAAGCAGTTGGCATAGTTCTTTCTGTCATTGAACCATTGAAGAGAATGTTATACTAATTGTACATTTCAATACATATTTTATAAGTAACTACAAGAACAAACTACAACACCACTTTGGTTCATTTGAGTCAAGTCCACATTAACTTAGTTGGCATCACAGAAAAAAAGAAAAAAAAACCCTGTGATATTAAAAATTGGGGTGAGCATTTACTGTAGCCCAGTAGCTTTATTAGGATTCTCCAACCAAATTTAATAATCGAGACATTCTATAGCAGTACATTGATTGGCCTGTAACAATGTATCGAAGATTCACAAAAGTACCCGAATGTGTGACTGACTAAAATGAAATTCAAAATCCAATGAGTCTTTGTTTAAGTTGTACTTTACTTGAACTATAACACTATAGAAGTTATAAACTTGGTATACCAAATGTTAGACGCCATGACACGTCTCTGAATGTTAGGTAACAAGAGTCATTGTTATGACGCCATTTTGATTATATATATATATAAAGTAAAATGTGTTACTGCTTAACTTGTGTGAGAAATTAGGCTACTGATGTCTGAAATCTGAACTGTGTATGCACAATAACATTCAAGAATCTAAATGCATTACAACTATATGTATACATCTTTCTCTCAGCAGCAACAAAGCTTGCAAAAGTGAAGTGATCGACTCTACAGTATGCTAGACTGACAATACAAATATATCTGGCAGTGATCTAGATTTGTAGCTGGTTAACGTATGACGCGTATAAGACATGCAATAAAATAGTTTCACCTGCCATTTTAACTTGATAAACATGAGGGAACACAATACCTTTTATATTTTAGGAGAAACATAAGTTTTGTTTTTCTCTGAGTTTCTGAATTACCATCCATGTAAATGTAAACAATTGTATTTCTCAATTTTTCAAACTAAGTTACAAATCGTGTACCTGGGAATATATAAGGTTCTTTCTACTGAACATACTAATTGCTGTAAATATTAAAGGACCAAGATATAGAGTGAGGAAAAATACATTTTGAACACAGTAGAAGGTCATTTCAATTAGATTAACCTAGCTAAGCACATTACACTGTCATATTTGAAAACACAACTTACAGGTTCAACACCAATGATGCATCTTACAAACACCAGTCTAAAATGTATAGCAGAGCCTGTTTTTATCTTGTTCACAAACAAGACCAGAGTTGTTTCCTTGCCTTGGTCATTTGAAATTATACTGAAGCCGCATCAAAAAAAAGCACCATTGCCTGTGTAGACAAGGAAAATATATTGTTTTATGTTTGTGAGCGTGAAGTCAGGACACAGGCACTGACAAGATTTATATCTTCATACAACTATAATCTGAGGAAATACTTTGACATAGGATTGGGCAATACACATGATGCAAAGTAGCAAAATTAAGTAGACATATATGCAGAAACGTGTGCAGAGGCTTTGACTACCTGTGTCTGCTTTTACAACAATCCTCTAAGCATCGATGGTCATGGTTATCATCTAAGGCAAGGCACTTGAGACTAGAGTAGAGGCCAAGTATCAGATATGTTCTAGACATGTTTGAGAGCTAGTAGGAATCCTATCAAATTCACCATGTCAGACTTARGTACATCAAGACATGCTCCTCTAACAACTACATAATGAACAATTCAGTAATCACTAAAAGACACAGTAATTGATTTCCTAACTGCTTTAGCATAAATGTGCCTTACTGARATTACAGCTGCTGGTTATGCCTAAAATGCATTCAAAAGTGTGTACTTTTTTGATGGAAAGGTGTAAATTAAAGAATGAGAAGTAGAAACTATTGTTTAGTACTTTTCTATGAAAACTAACAAGATATATAGAACTATACCATGATTTAACAATAGGAAACATGAAATATTCTAGTATGTTTCACAGTACACACAAAAGCTCGATACATTAGCATATTAAGAAAAATAATATGTAAATCTAAGAAACAAAAACAGCTCAAAGCTAATTTAAAAAATACCCTTTAACAAATTCCCAGGTCAACAAAGTGCTTTACYAGAAATCAATCTTCACAAAGATGGTTGCAATACTAATAATAATGTTTGACTGATGTGTTTCAGTGATAAAGTCAAATTAGGCTCACTTGAACTATGGATGCCCAAACTTTTGGGAAAATGTAAGTGATCCATTACAATACAAAATTACATACTACATTTAAGTACTTGATTTATCAAACACCATTTATGTAGTTCAAATCAAACTATTAATTGAATTACTATATGAATACTGAAACACAAAATGCTATTTAGAAAATGTAAGCATACTATATGTATTAGTAGTTCTTCAAAGGGCAAATTCCTTAAGTAGTACCTTGAATAATTGTACATCACCACTTCAATATTTTTGTCTTACAGTATGGACATTCTGATTTACTAGGTGCACAGTTCTTACAAAGTACATAATGTTGGCAAGGCTGCAGGACTATGCAACGATCATGCGTTTGGCAAACTATACATTTCTTTGACTGAAGCTGATATATTACCTGTGTTGGGAAGAGAAGAGGTTGTATCAGAAACTACTCGCAACAGAATAACTCAATACAATGATTCCAAGCAAGATCTTAAACACATGTTTCACTAGGCTAAATAGTCTGCCATAATGTATATCCTGATCACTATAAATAAGAATGTGCTTAGTATCTGGCCTGTCTTACCCCGTCTATAAGGTCTAGGTCAGTGCGCAGCTGGCTCTGGATGGAGTGGAGCTTTGGTAGAGGGAGCTGGTCCAGGTCCCCATAGCTTCTAAGCAGGGGTGTGCTAGGGGAGCGACACAGCACGTCAAAGTCCCCCTGGAGCTCCTTCAGCTTGCGCTCCGTGTCCTCTCGCGCCTGCTCTGCCAGCTGCCGCTCCGCCTCGGCCGACTTTGCTTGTTCTTTTGCATCATGGGAGTCTTTCTGCCAGGCCTCACATGCCTGGAACAGACAGACATGTCAAATATATAAATTGGTTTAACAAGGGTCAGGATGTATTGCTTACMGAGGCAGTGCCTTTAGTTCATGTCATAGTTCTTGCATGGGACTAGTGTCTGACCTGCTTGACCTGGTGCCAGGCGTCTTCCCATTGCTTGATCTTCCTCTTTGCCTCATCCAGCTCCCTGAAGAGCCGGTTCAGGTCAGCGCTGCTGCTCACAGTGGTGGATCCCAGGCTGCTGAACACTGGTGATGGGCTGGGGGAGAAGTTGCCACTCACAAAGTCCCATATGCTGCTAGCTCCCCCATTCAAACCTACAAGGTGGGATCAGGACAATTGTTTGTCAAAGTGCAACAAAAAAAAAAACAGTAGAGTGATGTATTTATGAATTGTTGATGATGCCTCACAGGTAAAATAATAATGCTTACTCTTGCATGTTTGTCAAGATTGCTAGTAAATATTCTATTGTTAACTTACCCAGAGAGTTCTGAGAGGAGGTAGGTGTTCCCAGAAGGCCATGCTCAGGTTTGGTTAGCAGGCCCTGAGGCTGAGTRTGCTGTGGAGCCATTCCTGACAACAGGCACTGGGACAGGGACTGGGAGAGYGAGCTCAGAGGGGAGGCAGAGAGCGAGGAGTTGGAATTCAACGAAGAAGACCGTGCAAGGGAGCCAGGAATGTTGACCGGAGCGGATCCTCCCAGCATCCTTTGACCTAAGAGGGCAACAGGAAGCGTAAATCAATTTCGCAATAATTTAAAAAAGGCAGAACAGACTGTTAAGGCAATTGTGTTCAATGTTTCAAACAAGGTTTGCTTACTTAAACCAAGACTGTTGTTTTCTTGCTCCTCAAACTCTTTATCAAGAGAGGCAACATTGATGTCACAAAAATTCAGGTCAAGAGCAGAACCTGAAAGAAAAGGCAAGTCGTTTTTTTATTAGGAAAATATGTATTTCTTCATACAAGGAATACTCACCCCTCAAACAAGTTTGTACAATACAAGTATACTTACCTATAACTGACTCCACAGTATTGCTCCCAGGATAGAATGGGGTTGCTTTTGCATTCATTGTTGATAAGGTGGTGGGTGAGGAACTATCCGATCCAATACTGGAGGCCAGGCTAGATTCTATACTGGACGTTATGCTGGATGCCAGAGGGTTCATCCCAGAGAATACACMATTGTGTGTCTGTAAAAGAGGCGTACATAGTAAGGCATTGTTTCATTAATAGTGTCAATTTGAGCAATACTTCACTTTACTACATTGGTGCTCGGTTAAAAAGACAAGCCACAGATACCGTGCCTGGTCATATGCTTTAGATGGGAGATCATGAATAGGCCTTTTTTATCAAGTCGATTGGAATGGATCCCAATGACTTTGAAATTATAACAGCAAAACCCCTTTGCCTCCACAGGAATACCTTTAAATAGAAAATGTTCTACATATCACTAGCAGTGTTCCCCCTATGTTTATTTTCAGCATAGGCGGCAAAGTTGCAGTTTTAAATCTAAGTTCCTGCAATTCTACAKATTTTGCCATGGCTTATGCTATCAGTGACTCAAACATTAACATATCAATGGGGGTCCCATGCCATTTTTMGAATTTTAGACTCTCCCTGACTGTACAGTTTTTTATTTTTGGTGATTGTTAGTTCTCAAAGATGATCTTATTTAAAAAATATATATAGCTCCATTATCTTCTCTACATACTTTATATCTGGTTTTGTCATTTAAGTTTACACTTAAAATGACTCTCCATAAATCATATTTTTTGGACTGGCGATAAATTAATATAGGGGAAACACGGTCACTAGCCTCTAGAAATACAAAGGCAATGGTTTAGATATTCACCTGCTTGTCTTGGTCCATCATCTTTTGATCGCTATGTCCCTTATAGTTCTTTAACTGAAAATAGACAGCACATTCACATGACCCAACACTTAAACCCAGCAATTGGCTGGGTCTTAGAAAGCCAACACCTTTCTTAAAAGTGAAGAAAATTCAGTTAATAATCGGTCATCTGCAGCCCTATCAAAAGAGAGAAAATGTCTAATGTCATCACCACAACCCATTAAGACAGTCTAAAACTAAATAAGCAGACATTTGTTTTATAACTAATAGATAACATGAATACAAGTTCCATATCCAAACATAATGTCTAATCTAGGTTTATAAAATGTTAAGCACAACACTGAATTTGACCTGGAACGGGTAAACTATTATTTATTTTGCCTTGGTTGTTAATTTCAGTATTCACCAAGTCATCACAAATTTATAGAAAATGACGTAACATTAAAAAAAGTAACTGACAAATAATTTAATATGGAAATAAATCAAAATTCTGAATCAAAAGAATGGAAAGTATGACCAAAGTGTGTATAGCAGTGGGTCAGGCCCTACACTAAGCTGAGTACAGGGGTCTTCCCGTAAGGACGGGGAAAGAGAGAGAGCAGTCTTATTGTAGTACCTGATCCTCGCGTTCAAAGCCGGGCGCTTTGGGATAGTTAGACGTCAGAGATGACACACTTGACGTGGTGGACTCTGAACATAAGCTACCATTAGTTAAGCATTTGGACCTGCCGATGGGTCCGATTGGGGACAATGAACTGTTGCTTCCTGAGCTTGGCGTTACAGTCGGACTATTAGAATATGAAACCTGAGGGAGAGAAGTACACATGATCTTAATAGGGTTTTAGAGCCAGCCAAACAAACCCAGCTTTCCTAACGAGGCCAGAGAGCAGATGATAGCTGAAGATGTTTAGATGGGATATTGGCTTCAGAGAGAGAAAATGACACTGAATTGTTAAGGTTTGGTTTCTGTTGAATCCTACATTAATTTGAATGACGCTGTATATTTCTTGGTGCACTAGTACCACCAGAAACAAAATGATGTTACAGACTAGTGAAATACAAGGCAAGTACAGAAAACAGAAGAACGGAAACATAAAATGACAAGAATATACAAAACAAAGGTGTGACAAATAAGGAAAGTTAACAGCTTAAATATCTATTCAGGGTCTAATCTATAGACAGCATGTTTTTCATACAAACTGAGATGCCTTTGTAAAAGACAGTGGAGAGAAGCAGAGAGTGAGTAGTAATCAGAGAGTGAGTAGTAATCAGATCACATACATTCCCCACTTGGCCGTTGTTGATGCTGCTGATGGAGTGTGCACTGCTGCCCCACTCGCTGACCGGACACTCGGAATACTGCTGAGAGCCCGACTGCATCGCTGTTAGCAATGAGTTCATGGTCTCTTCCGTGGAGGGAATTCCTGAAAAAGTACACAATCACAGACAGGAGGTTTTAACTTTGAAAAGTTGCCAACAAGCAAGACAGCGTTGACTTATTTTGAGGAGCTTCACTTACTTTCTACATGCGCAAACGCACAGAACGGCCCTCTAGGACAATAACCAGTTTGCCTCATGTCATTGCATTTGGTGGATTTGTAGATCTGAAGTGAGAAAGACAGGTTCTCTGCTCATAACTGTGTGGCATTTWCCCAAAACAAGGTTAGACAGATTCACCATTGCAAGAGACAAAATGTGCTAAGCGTTTATAAAGTGTCCAATGTCTCACTTACCTCTGGGTGGAACTGCTGTTCAGTGCGTGAGTGACAGTATTGACAGCTGTCTCCACTGTCACACTTCGATGGCTCACCCCACTCATCCCCATGTTTCACATTGGGACACGGAGTTGACCTGACACATCATTCAAGGGGTTAACTACATATTACAGAATTATTACACAGTTGTCAAAAGGCATTCTCTATGTCGTTAGACAGTCCTAATCTCCTACCTGTATTTGAACTTGCGTGGATTTCGTCTTCTGTCTCTACTATTGTGGTAGTGAGGGCAGGCATAGCCCTGTCTGCATAGCCGTGGAGGCTTGGTGCACTGCTCTGTTTTGTAGTTCGCTAAAACAAAATTGGTGTCTGGAAGGAAAGCACACAATGAGTATGTTGCATGCACACAATAAACGAGTATTGTGGATAGTCAGATTAATATAATCTCTTGATTTAAAACGTTTACATGCTTTTCAAGAACGAGTCCCCTAATAATCCTGTTTACATGGACATCTGAAATCAGGCTACCTGACAGGACTTTGATCAATGTGTCTGCTGCTCACCTTGCCACCGGGGGTCCTCTGTAAGAGTCTTCTCTATCATGGCTTGGCTGGCCAGTACTCCAGGCTGTAGATCAGGGATACCCTCTCCAGATCCCAACTGGCCATTCTGGAGGGCTTCCTGTGCCTGGATCTCTCTGTGCACATGAAGAAGATCAGTGAGAGAGCTACTACACAAAACAAAAACAAAAAAAGAGGAAGAGACAAATGTAGAATATTCAGGCAATGCCTTGCTCTTAGACTTGTTCTGCTCAACAGTTGCTAGGCAACGCTTGAMCGTGCCTCTGATACCACATTTAATGTTGTTTTTGTTGAATTATTTCAAGCTCCCATTCCTTAATGTGACGTCATTCATGGGACGTTGGACAGGGTATTGCTATTTTCGAGTGACAGGAATTTAAAATGTGAACACATGGTTCATAGTAAAAGAGCAAATGTATGTTATTGTTAAGCTTAAGTCCATTGCTTGCATTACAGATATGGGCCTAGTTTTTGTATCCAACTCTGAGATATGTGGGGTTATTACTTCAAATATACCACTGAATCTTTCATCCCATTAAAGAAATCACCATCATTTAACACTTTCATTGTTTGCACAGTATTGGTACTCAACAAAACCAACATCAACCCTGGCAATAAGTACACTATGACTGATGTCTATGAAGATAAAAATGGTGCTTTCATCTGCTCTTAGCCCCGGCCAATTCGAGAGGCATCAGGAAGACTAATTGAGCTAGGAAAATAGATTAACACGCTTCATTCTCCCACTGCCATGTATGGGCATGTACTGGAGTGGATACAGACGTATCACTTCAGCGGAGACAGCTAGGCGTACCATGTTGAATCAAAGTAACACTAACAATGGTAGAGACGGGGTTGACAGCCAGCCCCAAAAATATAGTCTACGGGTAAATTTAAGAATTTCATTAAAACGATGATGTACGAATGGAATCAGTTGGTACATTTTGTCAGTGCATGGTCAGACCTTGCATGATTTATGCTTGTGTACTCAGCTAACTGGCTTAACAAGCCTATTCACATGTTTGTTGAAGGTATGACACCTTGAGAACAGAGTGGTTACTAAAGGCATGATAGATCACCTGATATCGTAGACAGGGGGGCGGAGATCATGTGGGCCATGGGCAAAGGCGCAGTGTAGGCCGTTCTTCACGCAGTGCCCGCGGGCATCAGTTTCATGGATACAGGTACCAGTCTTGTAATAGCGAAGATGGTACTTGCGCTCTGTGTCACCAGTGGTCCGGTGCAAGTAAGGACAGCTAGACAGGAAAGGAAGCGATGATTAGACAAATGCAGACTTCCTCATGAAAATGATCAGGATTTGATGTGACAGAGATACAATCTGCATAAAAATCAGTCTCTATCCTATGTTTCTAGAATTCTATGCTGTGCTTATCCTAAGAAGTCATTCCACAGATTTTAATTGAAAGGAAACAGACCGATGCTAAAGGAATGAGTTACATCGGTCTTCCTCCCTGTATTAGTGGAAACCGTTCTTCTTGGTGTTTAATATGCACATCAGACAAACAAAAATGTAGCCAATGCCCACAATGGGAGTCAGAGGAATGCAACGTCTTTTATAGATACAGCACTCTCACAGGCTTTGATGTATGGTGAGGAATTGAACAGAAATAATAGCACCATCGCTATGAATGTGCTCAAATTCACATTGAAAACCAATAATTTCCTCAAATACAGCAAAAAGCATCTTACTCAGCAACAGTAACCATGGCAACGGATGTGATGTCACGAGAGGAGAGTAGCCACTGGGATAATGAGGAATAGAGAGTGCAAGTGCTCGCTCTAAGGCAGAGTTCAAATAATGTATAGAACTCCAAATACACTGATATAGGAAACTGGAACTCAACCTCTCAATGATAAACCACTATAAAGTACTCAGTATGCTACACATTTGCCACAAATACTTTTAACATCGCAGCTACCTCTAGATATCACTAAACTGTGGATCTGACCAAAGCACGTTAACCAGACTTGTGCCATTGATGATTGTCATTGAACTAGTGAGTGAGACGTCTCAAGCTCTGACACAAATAGGCCCAAAATATAGGAGTGGCTTGAATATCATGTTTCAGAGCTGTTCTTCTTAGTGTTGAACAGCATCTTTCTCAAGATATAATCTAGAACATCMATCCTGTCTTATTAAATAGGCTAGGTTATTAGCTGTATAGCCTGCTTCCTTTCAGTAAACCTTTAATTCTGTTAATTTTGTAGGGAGACTTCCCAACCAACACATTGGGTGGCAGGTAGCCTAGTGGTTAGACTCTAACCAGAGCATTGGACTAGTAACTGAAAGTTTGCAAGATCGAATCCCCGAGCCGAGAAGGTAAAAATCTGTCGTTCTGCCCCTGAACAAGGCAGTTAACCCACTGTTCCTAGGCCGRCATTGAAAATAAGAATTTGACTTGCCTAGTTAAATAAAAGGTAAAAAATAAAAATATTAACATTTCCATTTTAACTTATAGAGCTGCCAGTAAGTATACTAACAAGTACATCTGCTCCAGTAGGCCATGTATGGGCATTTTGTAATATTACTCAGGACAGGTTAGTATGGCTGGGAAATGCCTGGGACTTCACAATACTTAAGTGCTGATACGATAAGTATTGCGATTGGCTCCCTACTGAAAAAGAAGATAGCTTGTTCTCTATGAAGGAAAAATACTGGAGATTTGGTGTAGATACCGGCAACTATAGCAGAAATAATATGATATTGTGAATACGATATATCATCAAAAATAATATTCTGATATGTAAGTTCCCCCTTCACTACAGGGTAGCATTCTGTTTTTTGTTGTTGTTTTTTTACAATAACCCTGTGACTTTGTTACACCTGGGAACTGAATACGGTAGCTTTTATTTTAGGTAGATGAACTGATAATTTATTAATTTAATTCATCCTTCCTTTGGTGTCTATCCGCACCACCACAAGCCTTCTCATATGTAATCTCAAGTGACAAACTGTATCCGCCCAACTTGACTTGCTATATCAAGTTACAAATATTTTATCTATTACCATTTGTTTATGCTATCATTATCATGATTGTGTCTTTACAAATGTGTAGGCTCATTTAGGCCTATTCTTTGTTACTTTCATTTTCAGTAGATTGATGTCACACCAGTAACGAAAACTACAGTTCTAAGAATGAGCTGAAGTGGCATACCCCAAAKATTCAAAATATGTTCCTCTGATTTTGTTAATCAAGTGAAATTAGCTGATGCTTTGAGGGTTGGGCCTAAAAATGCTGCCGTAGCCATTAAATAATAGAGCAAAAATATATCAATACTTACATACTCCGTTTCTACCCCTCAATACTTCTCTATGTATTACCATAAAAGAGTAGTTATGCTTGAATTAGGAAATCCCTCTTGTATTGTACTTGCATGAAACCACACGGAAACGTATCAATTCATGCTTCTTAGGTTTCAATGAACATAACGATACAGTGCAAGTGGTAAAAACCAGACACGTCCATGTATAATTACTTTTGACAACATTAAGGATACAAATACAAAGCAGGAACTCGTTCAAAGCGACCTCATTTTCAACGGACTCATGAACAATAAACATTGCTTGCTCGACCAATGGGAGAAGGCTATGTGCAAAGGCGGTTCAATCACGAGCAAGAAAACAGGGGGTGTGTTCATCGTTTCCTTGCAAGCTGGAGGAAGAAGCTCAACCCCACTCTGCAGCTCAAAACAGACGTGTCCAGCGAGAATTACAAAAAAAACATCCATGAAATGACAATGAATGTGGTTAAATAATTCAGTTGGTTCCGCATTATTGAGAACGGCTGTCCTCCCCCTTGGGGCCATACGAGGCCAGGCGGATCGACATTAGCTCGAACAATAGACAAGTCAACAACACCATGTGCAAGCTAGGTCATCACCAAGCTCGTGGTGCGAGCTGAATTCTGTGCAACGAGGAATTTTCACTTCAGGAATTCGCATGAATCTGACTTCCTACTGAAACAATGCAGCATCCATAAAATATTAGCAACACCGTTATAAGTGTGCTCACTAAACTGGCAACCTGCACAAATTGAGTTAATTCTCAACCGGAATGAACAACAACCACAACATTGATAAGCATGATACAGTAGCAACAATCTAACCAGAACATAATAATTCACAGAAAAAAAAATTACGCTTCACACTTACTCCTCTCCATCTGGGCAAATGCCCGTAGTCTCGTCATATTTTGTGCAATAAACGTCAGGGCTGTAGTTAAAAGTTCCATCTCTTCTTCTAATCGGTCGTCTTCGCCTCTGGTTGAGGAAATGCCAATGAAAACATGTAAAGGGTCTATGTTGTGTGCACTTGTGCTGCAAGAAGAGAGGGCACTGTTCGGTCCTAAACTCCTTCAAATATCTGCAAAATGGAAAGACAAAGGCGGTGTTTATGACAGACACCACCAGACATCGTGTAAAAAGGTATTGAGTCCAAAGCTCAGGGGAAATATCACATTAACTTTGATAGAAATGTTACAGCTTCGCTTTTGAAATTAAAACGAAACACTATCTATGCTAAAGGTAAGGAGATAAACGTTTACACCATCTACAACTAATATTTGATTGYCACTAGCTAGCTATGTAGCTGAATTTTACAATCACTCGAACTGCTAGAACTACTTGGTAGTGAAAGCTAGTAGCTATCTACTTTGACCATTCACATACAATCCACGCAAAATGTTCGGCGTTGCACTCTATCAAACAACCAGAACGTACGTCAAAACACATGCGTAGACAGACAGCAAATAAGGCCGAGGTGGAAAGAGGAAAAGGATAACACTGCTGGATGGCAAACCATTCAACTTCGCTAACGTTACCCAGTCCACGATAGCACGCTGACTGGCTAGCAAACGTTAATCACCATCCAAGTTTCTGCGAATTCCGCTTTTTAATGTTACGCCTCTTTTTTATGTGGAACATTTTCACGGTCACACAATACAATTATACAKATGTATTTGTTAAAATTCAGTTACTGTATCAATTTGAATATGTAGCTAGCAAGTTAGCGCTYGGCTAGCTGCGTGCATTGGGAAGAATTTACAAAAGGAAAAGCACCATGTTTTACTGCACTACCAGTGAAGAAATATCAAGCAGTCCAACTATAAAACAATATTCTGTACATAAAAGAAGCACGGTATTTTAACAAATACATCTTTGTCCATTTAACGTTTGCTTTACTTACGTATAGTGGGTTGGTTTCTCGGTTTGAGGAGAACCGTTCGCCGCCGTTTTCGAAACCGACGGCATTTTCAGTCAAAACAATGAAACACGCCTGCGCGAACTGTCCAGTTTCGTGCCATTTGCGTACGAAGTGAGATTTGTTTCTTTATTCTGTAAATGTGTCTACCACGATCCGTGCGTATATTCAACATAACTCACAAATAAAACTTTGATGTGTGAATATATTAAAATAAAACTATAGTCCGGAAATATGTAAAACAAATATTTCACAAATTAAACCATAATCCGTGAATATGTATAAATATTTCAGATATTCACCATAAATCAAAAATAAATATGATCTGTAAATATATTCAATATAGCTCACAAATAAAACTACAATTTGAACAAATGTAGAAATATTTGCATGCAAATATTCAGAAATCCCTAACATTTACAACTTTGGAAAGTGTATTTGCGCATTCAAAAGGTGCTTGTGGATCTGTAATAATAGCAATAGTACAAAGTTACATAACAAGCAAAGCGCACTGTGCACATCCTCGAATCACATCAAAAATATGCTGACCAAAATCATCATCAGCAACACCATCAACCTCACCATCACATTACCATCATCATCCCCATGTTATGATGACCAAGGACAATGATACCAGTTCCTGTTCACAGACTTGCCTGCCCTCCTCCACCCTGTATTCAAAGGGAAATGGCCATTAGGGGTAAAGGAGTGTTAGTACAGGTTGGTCTTGACAGCTGATTCAAATAATCAATTTGACCAATTGCCCTGAATCAGCTGTGTGGTCATGCTAGGACAAAAACCCCAAAAGTCCACCCCTTTGGGTCCCCAGGACCGTTTTTGGGAAACACTGCTGTGGGTCCTTGGGCGAGTCAGCTGTCAGATCAAACAACTAAGGAAAGGTCTGAAATAAATGGGAGATTGACTAGTGGGGAGTTGCAGTAGGGTCCAAAAGCAGTTGGTCAAGCGTTATTGTCAGGTTAATCATTTTTACAACTTTGCCTTTTATTGAACAGGCAACATTGCCCAGCCCCTCAACGATGCAACACAATACTGAGATGTATTGACAGTACTCAGACACAGAATGCATGTATTGACTAGGAAACAACATATTAATACATTTATCTAAGGATGCACAACAAATGACTTGGCTAGCTTGCAAGCCTAAACGGAGCAGAAAACAGTAGCTGAATTTCTAACATTTCTAATCAGATAATGTTACAATTTCTTAAAACCTCCACACCAGTCGGGAAAGAGTGATTTATCCTGCCAAAGCATCAATTGCCCTGTTAAGTCCCCGAAAGACAGATTGAAAAAGATGATTTGCAACATTTCAATTTAGCTTGCTAGTCAGATCACCAACTCAGACCAACTCAAATCTGAGTAGTTCTTCATAAGACACATTCCTGAATTAACAATTAACTATTAAGCAGTGTTGTAAAGTACTATTTAAGTAGTGTTTTGGGGTATCTGTACTTGACAAGTTTTACTTCACTACATTCCTAAAGAAAATAATGTACTTTTTACTCCATACATTTTCCCTGACACCCAAAAGTACTCGTTACATTTTGAATGTTTAGCAACACAGAAAAATGGTCCAATTCACACACTTATCAAGAGAACATCCCTGGTCATCTCTACCGCCTCTGATCTGATGGACTCACTAAACACAAATGCTTCATTTGTAAATTATGTATGAGTGTTGGAGTATACCTCTGGCTTTCCGTAAATAAAATTTAAAAAATGGTGCCGTTTAGTAGAAGGAATTTGAAATTATTTTTTACTTTTGATACATAAGTATATTTTTGCAATTACATTTACTTTTGATACTTAAGTATATTTAAAACCAAAAACTTTTGACTTTTACTCAAGTAGTATTGTACTGGATGACTTTTACTTGACTCATTTTCTATTAAGGTATCTTTACTTTTAATCAAGTATGACAATTGGGTACTTTATCAACCACTGCTAACGTTAGTAAGTTTAACTTAGGTGGTTTGTCTTAACAGGTGACGAGATCGCCTGCTAGCTATCGGTACACACACTCGGCATTGCATGCACCCAATGGTCAAATGTAATATTCGTACGAAAGTCATTTGTTAAACATTTTAACATAATTTGTTGAATAAATAAACGTTATACTCACCATTTCATGAAGCTGTTCTTTCTTCTAGCTAAGGACAAGAAGTACACAGTCGTGATGTAATTTCATCACTGCTCGTCACGTGACATAAAGATTATCCCAATGAATGGAGATAGCCGACTCTCATCTGAAGCTTCATTTGTGGATTGCAGTACATGGACGGGTGGGGGAAAAAATCTAAAAATTCTGTAAACACAGAATACAGATCCACAAGCACTTTTTGAATGTGCAAATGCACATTCCACAGTTTTAAATGTTAGGGATTTCTGAACATTTGCTCACAAATCGTTCTACATTTGTTCAAATTATAGTTTTATGTGTGATCTATGTTGAATATATTTACAGATCATATATGTATTTTTATAAACTGGGTGATTCCAGCCGTGAATGCTGATTGGCTGACAGACGTGGTATATCAGACCGTATACCACGGGTATGACAAAACATTTATTTTTACTGCTCTAATTACGTTGGTAACCAGTTTATAATAGCAATAAGGCACCTCACTCCGCGATGCGTCGTGCATAAGAACAGCCCTTAGCCGTGGCATATTGGCCATATACCACAACCCCTCGTGCCTTATTGCTTAAGTGACATATGGTCAACATTTGTGAAATATTTTTACATATTTACAGGTCATGGTTTAATTGTGAGTTACACCGTAAAACTTTTCCCTGTAAATTTACATCATTATACTACCACCAGAGTTGCAAGCTTAATACTGTAATTTTGTTTACCGCAGAGATGCTGTAATATATTTTACAGTACTATTTTCCTTATTGTAAAACATATTACAGCATCCCTGCTGTAAATTTAGAGGAATGCTGTAATGTTTTACAGTAAGGAAAATACTACTGTGAAATATTTTACATGATCTCTGCTGCAAAGCATAATTACAGTATTAAGCTTGCAATTCTGGTGCCATGATACTGCTGTAAATGTACACTGAAATTCTCTCTGAAATCTAAATGTAAGAAAAACAATACATTTGAAGATAAAATAAATGTATTCAAAGTGGTAAAAACATAAAAAACMAATTAAACAACAGAATTGACAATATAAGTAACAACAGTTAACCAAATAAGAACATGATTTCAACACTAATTTAATGGGGAGAGAGCGACAAAGAGAGGGAGTTAAAATTGGGATTGATCATAGATCTAGGATCAGGGGCAACTCTATTTGGGGTAAGGGGGTTCAGAGGCGGTGAAACACAATAGGACAGTTTGGGAAGGAGAGCATCCAGAACAGAGAAGTCAGTGCAGTATCAGGTGCTCCTCATGGGGCTCCCTAGCAATCCTACTCAGTTCTATTTGTCAGCTCTTCTCAAACCCTAGGTCAAGCATAGAGCAAGAAATAATAGAATGAGACAGAGAGCACCAGAGCTGTTACTCTGTGGGTAAAAACACAGGTGACAAGGGACATATCAAGCTGGTATCGCGTGTGTGTATGTGTGTGTACTTACCTCACTAGAGGTCTTCATTCAGAACAGCTGAATTCCTCTGGGCCACCTTGTCATGCACTTTGTCCCATCTTTAGGGTTCATCATCTTGGGTTGATTCGAACCAGGAATCTGTACAGACATACGGTATATCCAATATAACTTCTGAAATCAATTGAGGCATTGAACAAATACAAAATAAGACAGCTAGATAAACCTACTTAAAATCATAGCTAGCGAATAAGATATTGCTACAGCCTACACAATACTACAGATTATTTTACCAGACACACAACATTTTCCTTTCTTTTGYTGCCACCAAACATTTGCATACTACTAGTAAACTGAACAGGTTTAGCTAATACTGTAACATTATGGAACAATGTTGTTTAAATTAAACCAATAGTTAGCGGGGAGAGGCTATACGGACACTCCTGGCCTGCAAAACAATGACTTACTGCATGTTGAGCAGCTGAGAGCCGAGTGATCAAATCAAATTTGTCAAATGCGGGTGTAGACCTTACAGTGAAATGCTTACTTCCAATCCCTTAACCAAAAATGCAGTTTTAAGAAAAATAAGTAAAAAATAGATAAGTAAAACATTTAAAATAAAAGTAACAAATAATTCAACAGCAGCATTAAAATAACAATAGCAAGGCTATATACAGTTGGTACCGGTACAGAGTCAATGTGCGGGGGCACCGGTTAGTCGAGGTAATTGAGGTAATGTGTACATGTACGTAGAGTTAAAGTGACTATGCATAGATAATAAACAGAGAGTAGCAGCAGTGTAAATAAGGGGGGGGGGGGGGGGGGGGGGGGCAATGCAAATAGTCTGGGTAGCCCTTTGATTAGCTGTTCAGGAGTCTTATGGCTTGGGGGTAGAAGCTGTTAAGAAGCATTTTGGACCTAGGCTTGGCGCTCCGGTACTGCTTGCCGTGCGGTAGCAGAGAGAACAGTCTATGACCAGGGTGGCTGGAGTCGTTGCCAATTTTTAGGGCCTTCCACTGACACCGCCTGGTATAGAGGTCCTGGATGGCAGGAAGTCTTGGCCCCAGTGATGTACTGGGCCATATGCACTACCTCTGTGGTGCTCTGCAGTCGGAGGCCGAGCAGTTGCCATATCAGGCAGTGATGCAGCCAGTCAGGATGCTCTTTTCAGTCTCCTGAGGGGGAATAGACGTTATCCTTAGTGTGTTTGGACCATGATAGTTTGTTGGTGATGTGGACACCAAGGAACTTGAAGCTCTCAACCTGCTCCACTACAGTCCCGTTGATGAGAATGAGGACGTGCTCGGTCCTCCTTTTCCTGTAGTCCACACTCATCTCCTTTGTCTTGATCACGTTGAGGGAGAGGTAGTTATCCTGGCACCACACTGCCAGGTCTCTGACCTCCTCCCTATAGGCTGTCTCATCGTTGTCGGTGATTAGGCCTACCACTGTTGTGTCGTCGGCAAACTTAATGATGGTGTTGGAGTCTTGCTTGGCCATGCAGTCATGGGTGAACAGGGAGTACAGGAGAGGACTGAGCATGCACCCCTGATGAGCTCCCGTGTTGAGGATCAGCATGGCAGATGTGTTGTTACCTACCCTTACCACCTGGAGGCGGCCCGTCAGGAAGTCCAGGATCCAGTTGCAGAGGGAGGTGTTTAGTCCAAGGGTCCTTTGCTTAGTGATGAGCTTTGAGGGCACTATGGTGTTGAATGCTGAGCTGTAGTCAATGAATAGCATTCTCACATAGGTGTTCCTTTTGCGCAGGTGGGAAAGGGCAGTGTGGAGTGCAATAGAGATTGCATCATCTGTGAATCTGTTGGGGAGGTATGCAAATTGGAGTGGGTGAATTTCAAAGCACTTCATGGCTACAGACGTGAGTGCTACGGGTCAGTAGTCATTTAGGCAGGTTACCTTGGTGTTCTTGGGCACAGGGACTATGGTGGTCTGCTTGAAACATGTTGGTATTACAGACTCGGTCAGGGACAGGGTGAAAATGTCAGTGAAGACACTTGTCAGTTGGTCAGTGCATGCTCGGAGTACACGTCCTGGTAATCCATCTGGCCCCGCAGCCTTGTGTATGTTGACCTGTTTAAAGGTCTTACTCACATCGGCTACGGAGAGCATGATAACACAGTCGTCCGTAACAGCTAATGCTCTCATGCATGCCTCAGTGTTGCTTGCCTCGAAGCAAGCATAGAAGTGATTTAGCTCGTCTGGTAGGCTTGTGTCACTGGGCAGCTCGCGGCTGTGCTTCCCATTATAGTCTGTAATAGTTTGCAAGCCCTGCCACATAAGACGAGCGTCGAACGCCGGTGTAGTGTGATTCAATCGTTGGCCCTGTATTGACGCTTTGCTTGTTTGATGGTTCGTCGCAGGGCATAGCAGGATTTCTTGTAAGCTTCCGGGTTAGTGTCCCGCACCTTGAAAGCGGCAGCTCTACCCTTTAGCTCAGTGCGAATGTTGCCTGTAATCCATGGCTTCTGGTTGGGGTATGTACGTACAGTCACTGTGGGGACGACGTCCTCGATGCACTTATTGATAAAGCCAGTGACTGATGTGGGGTACTCCTCAATACCATCGGAAGAATCCCGGAACATGTTCCAGTCTGTGATAGCAAAACAGTCCTGTAGWTTAGCATCTGCTTCATCTGACCACTTTTTTATAGACAGAGTCACTGGTGCTCCTGCTTTAATTTTTGCTTGTAAGCAAGAATCCGGAGGATAGAATTGATTCGGATTTACCAAATGGAGGGTGAGGGAGAGCTTTGTACGCGTGTCTGTGTGTGGAGTACAGGTGATCTAGATTTGTTTTTCCTCTGGTTGCACATTTAACATGTTGATAGAAATTTGGTAGAACTGATTTAAGTTTCCCTGCATTAAAGTCTCCGGCTACTAGGAGCGCCGCCTCTGGGTGAGTGGTTTCCTGTTTGCTTATTTCCTTATACAGCTGACTGAGTGCGGTCTTAGTGCCAGCATCTGTCTGTGGTGCTTAGTGACTTCGTTCTACTATTGCACTGGGGTCGCTGTTGGGTACATTTCAGGGATGAATGTAGCACATGGGGATGTGTGAAACGTACTCCTCAACCTGAAGTGTCCCCACTTGTGCCACCAAATAGCTAGGGCCGGATTTATGATCTCAGATAAGGCATCCGAGCGAGCGAAACATCCCCCCTCTGTCTCCGTATGTGTAGACCATGTATCRGATGATGTCTGGACAGAAGGAGTATGGCATGTCATACTGTTTCTGGGCAGACAGCTTCAGATACATGGGCTACATATAGTAAGACAGAGCAGCGCTGTTTCGCTTACTAGTTTCAGCAGAGAGGAAGAGGRGAGGTGAGAGGGCTCACTGTCGCCAAAATCTGTCCTGAATAAGCCCAATGCGGTTCAATGGGCATAATATGCAGATCTAAACTTGTCGCCTGCATTCCCTTAGTTTTTGAGGGGGACTGAGTTGCACGGCCTGCTGCTGGCCTTTCACTCCACCACTCCATAGCCCCAAATGCAATACACTGTATATGGAATACTGGGGTGGAAAATACTCAGTAGGGTCTCTACTAACCAAATGTTTACTTTTTGAGGGGGACTGTGTCGCACGAGTTGCTGCTGGCTTTTTACTCTGGCCCCATAGCTCCAAATGCAATACACTGTATGGAATGCATATTGGGTTGCACAGTGAACAGAATTCCCCTCCTGGACATTATGAGCATTACATTAGCACATTTTGATTTGAGAGAAATGGTGTTCTAAATAACCGTTGTCAGTCAGTTCTCTGCTCTTCCTGCTCCCATCCTCTAGCTGACCTGAATGATAACCTGTCAACTACTAGTGAATCTGTGTTTTAATTTCAACAAGTTACTACTGTACCTGTGATGTGCTGAAGGCCTTGCTTAAGATTGAAGTTAAAACATCCATGCGGGGTTGATATGCTTGACCCGTTTTTACTGCAGCTCTCTGCCCCCTTGATTGCGGAATCATTAACCCAGATTTTTTTATTTGARGATCATATCTGGTGCTATCACAAGGGTTTAGAAGGCGGCCCATGTGCTCCCTTTCCACAAAGGTGGTAACCCTTGTGCCCTAAATAATGATTGCCCTATTTCTAAACTTTCTTACCTAGCAAAAGTATTAGAATCATTTGTATTTATTATGGCAGTAATATACATTATAATACAATTTCTAAACATTAAAATACATTTTACCAAAGATTTCACAATACATTGTGTGCCTTCTGGCCCCTACTCTACTACAACACACAATCCAAGTGTACATATGTGTATAGTGTGTATGTTATGTGTTCGTATGTGTGTTTGTACCTGTATGTGATTCTTCAGTCCTCACTGTTTTTTGATCTGATTTTACTGCTTGAGTAAAAAAACAAGTAGTGATGAAGTCAATCTCTCCTCTATTTTGAGTCTTGTTGATATTGTTGTTAAGAAGGCAGAGCAGCGCTTTATTATTGACAGACCTCTCCCCATCTTAGCTACTGTTGCATCAATATGTTTTGACCACAAGTTTACAATCCAGGGTTACTCCAAGCAGTTCAGTCTCCTCGACTTGCTCAATTTCCACATTATTCATTGCAAGATTTAGTTGAGGTTTAGGGTTTAGTGAATGATTCGTTCCAAATACAATGCTTTTAGTTTTTGAAATGTTTAGGACTAGCTTATTACTTGCCACCCATTCTGAAACTGACTGCAGCTCTTTAAGTATTGCAGTGATTTAACTTGCTGACGTGTATAGTGTTGAGTCATCCGCATATATGAAGACACAGGCTTTACTCAGCCAGTGGCAGGGCATTAGTAAAGATTAAGGGGCCTAGACAGCTGCCCTGGGGAATGTCTGATTCTACTTGGATTTTGTTGGAGGCTACTATTAAAGGACACCCCCCTCTCTCACCCTCCTAACTCTCAACTAAGAACTTTCTTATCTAAGAAATGTATTGTAAATGTTCATCAATCTGGCTTTAGACCTGGTCATAGGCCTGGATCAGGCTGCGTGTAATTGGTTTAAAAACTACCTGACACACAGGAATACCAGACACATCAGGAATACCAGACACATTTACAAATATTCCCATATACTCGATGGTCGATATTCACGCCATAAGAAGTCATTCCCCTCGATCACACCCACAAATTGGGGGAAACAAACATTCTTTCCCGTTGACCCCATGTAAAAAATGTAATTTTCTGTTCAACAGAAATAACAAAACATGCCGAAAAGATGCTGTGTTGTTGTACAAGTAACTTGTCAAAAATCACGACCTACAGTTCACAATGCTCCCATGTAGGGAAATAGATCCTGCGAGAAGAGCGCTGTGGCTTCAGGCTATTCAGTGTGGGAGAGTGGGAAAATGTGAGAACTCAGTGTCCAAGTAGTCTACACGTAGCTATGTGTGTGGAAAACATTTAATCACAGGTAAAGCATTTAACTCGTTTCATATAGTCAGTTTGTTTGGGTTAGTTGGTCTTGGCTAGCTTAATGTTCTGGTCGGTAGCAAAAAGGTGGTGTTTTTGTTGTGAGACAATGGGGTAACCACGGGTCATTTTCCCCCAAAGCGGATGGGGCCGCGACATTCTATCTAATACCGACTGGGAGTATACTGTAGGTACAGTTTAAAACATTCCCACCCCTATCGGATAACTCAAACTCCTGATGTTAAAGTTTAAACACTGAGGTAAACACTAATGCTTAGGCACTATTTAAAAGCTTATTCAGTTCAGAAGCTCTTGCCTTCCAAAGAATGCTTTCCTACCAAAAAATCATTAAAGAACACTTTCATTCGAAAAGCGGTTCTTAGGATTAAAAAGGTTCTAGGTAGAACCTTTTGCCTTATAATGAACCCTTGTCTTCCAAAAAGGGTTCTTCAGATGTAAATGGTTCTTGGTACAACCCTGTCCCTCCGCAAATAACCTCTTTGGAACCCTTTTTTCTAAGAGTGTACTAATTAGATCAGTATCTTTCAATGTAATAATACTAACTAACTCAAGATTTGATAAAAGTGTTACAAAAATCTTTAATTGCTTTATTTTCAAACATGAATTTTAGGAGTCAGGGTGTGGGACAGCCACCTCTCAATAGGAATGGGTATTTAAACAATGACTTTGTACTATATTAATTTAACAATGTTTGTAATTGACTTGGAATTAATTAGAATATATTAMGATATAAATACATTTCAAAGTAAATAAATCAGCGTTTGAAAACTTATCTGTTTTTTTTAATAGTACTTTGATTGGGGACAGCAATTTGAACCACTTCTGTAGAATCCCCAATACAAATTATACAACTTAATGTGCTTTGCCTGACTTGAGTTTGCTGAAATGGACACTTTTAGCCATGTGTGCCGCAGGGCTGCGGAACTACCGCTACACCAGCCAGGTGTCAGTAAGTGATCTAAAACGCTGCCTTCAGGATAAGTGTGGAGAGAAACATTTACAGTAAATCCGCAACCGCCACGTTTGTACATAATCATTGTTCTTTATTAAAACATAGAAAAGCCTATTGKTATAAATGAAATTTTAACACAACAGTTGTTAGAGCCATTTTGTATGTGAAAAGACAATATGTTAAAGTTATTATTCACAGTATGGAAACTGTTTATATGGAAATATAATGGGTTAAAGCTAAGATGCATCAGTGGAACCCATACATGTAGAAAGAGGACTCTGAATGGATAGAACCTGTTTCAGCATGAACATTGCCATTGAGGGCTTTCACCATTTTAAAGTAGTCAACTGTTTGGGACTTCCTATGGGTTAAATTAAGGAAGGATCACATAATTCCATCCAGGTAATCAAGAGGGATCAGCCAATGAATTATACTCCTGAGGAAACATTCCAGAACTGCAGGTGGCAGTAAATCCCCAACCTTGGCTTAAAACCTGTTCAGATAACACACTCCAGGTGGCAGTATGCACCCTTTTAGTTTGTTTACTGACTCATAAAAGTTGAATAAGAAGAAATGGACTACTTTAAAGTAACTGTCCAATATTAATGCGAGTAGACCGCTGATTGGCCAGCTCATCCTCCTCAGGAGGATGTCATCATCCTCTATGATGAAATAGCAAGCATGTTTTTCTGGTTGAGACACACGTTTGAGGTTGGGATTTTAAAGTGTTTTTTCTCCAATTTCTGCTTGGCCACAAAAGAGTATAGGATGAGCCAACACCATTATTTGGGTATGAGTTATCAGAACATTACATTTTAAAAGTGAGAGTATCACTGGACAGTTACTTTAAAATGGAGATAGCCCTCAATTGCACTGCCCARCCCGTCTCAGAAGCCATTATAGAACAGATACAATGATGAGCCTTCTTTTTACCTCTATGGTGGAACCGAATTAGAACAGGGGATAGAAGCCTGCTAGAAAAATGCTTCCAAAAACTAGAGTGATTAATACTGTTTCATTTGTGGATTAATACRTTTGGATTTAAACTTTTGATTTCAAGACAATCATCTATTTTACCTTAATCATTTTGTGTACCTTTTTGAGTTAGATCCCAATTAATATTTATACTAAAACTGTCTATGCTTACATGGAAACCATGTACATTTATTGTGTGACATACCTGGATTTACCCGGACTGTARGACATACCTAGACATTCTGTGAGTAAATTAAATGGGATTTTTGTTGCAACCAAGAAATTATCTCATGCCCTTTCTTGGAAATGCGCTGGGGCCTTCTCACTAAGGAAGTGGCTTATTAGAATGTTGGGACATTGTTTGAAGTCACAACAACAGTGTTTGTTGTTAGTAGTTAGTAATATAGTCTCTATATTAGGTTTAGTAAAGCATGCATACAAAATAGCATTTGATTAAATGCAGWAGACACATTATCGGTTGAATGCATTCAGTTGTGCGACTAACTAGGTATCCCCTTTCCTTTCACTTTTGGTATTTCAAGGAAAGACAGACAGGTAAGAACAGTACAAGTACAGTACAATTAAAAGGGCTGTGTAGCTACAGTATTTAATGCAAGTGAAGTGTACCCTTGATTGATAGTGTAAAAATGTAAATAATGCATGCAACTCTGAAGACAACGCTGATAGGAATACATTGCATAGAGTTTGTGAGGGCCTGAGTGTCAAGACTTCTGTCGCCTTATCCCTTGGACGAAGACAGGCATAGTACTCAGCTGCCCCGTAGAGTAACTCCTAAGAGAAAGGCTTCACAATTTTCATTGAGATGTAGTTCTGGAGAGGAAAGAGAAAATATTTAATTAATAAAACACATCTTTGACTTTTATTTAAAGTAAGGTTAAATCCTCTGTTATATTCATATGCAGGATGCATTCGCGGAGTGGAATTATTGCAATATTGCACTCTATTATCAGATCAAATAAATGCAGTTATGCTTAATTTTACCATATTATGTTGCAATTCAGCATATCAAAGGAATGATGCACGTTGCCTGTTTACACTATATGAGTGAATCACATACAAACACAACAAATGTATGCACAATGTACTCACTATAGTTGCTATGGATGAAAGTGTCTTCTAAGTGGCATAGATATATTCGTATTATAGATTACAAGGACATATATCTTACTGGTAGGGAGTACAGCAGGATCCCAAGGAACAAGAGCACAAGCAGGAGGACTATCAAACCAATGAAGGTCCATTTGAATCTGCGCCAAATGATGAACTTCATGGTCTTGCATGGACTGGTGAACCAGAAGAAGGAAGTGTCGGGGCGACTGTATGGAGAGAGAAACAACAAAACAWTTTRTTTTTAGGGGGTAGGCCTAGGCAAGCCCAGTTTGAAATGTAGACTCTTATTGGGTGCCATGTTGTTACTGAATGTTATAGCGCTATGTAGTTTGTATGTTAAAACATTCTACTTACAATGTATAAGCTACAATGTTATTGTCATACATGGTTGAAAGGTGACTTACTTGGGAAAGTCTAGTTTGGGGTTCATGTTGGGTTCGTCCCGGCCCTTCCCAGCAGGCCTCTCTTCTACCTCCCTCTCTTCCACTATTTCCAGGGTCATCTCCACTTTCCCCTATGAGAATACAGAGACAGTCATAAACACGCCACAGACTTTCTCATCCATCTTCTATGTGATCTATAAACACATTTAGCCCTAAAGCTTGCGATTTCAGACATCCATTTCTCGTCATTATGTTTATCAATACTGTGCAAAGGATCAAAGTGACTAAATACTGTCACCTATGAGCAGGCATTTCTGGCTATAAATTCATCCACAATGACACCTGATCCACTATAAGAATMTATTTTGAGGAAATCTGTATTAACTTATWTTACATTTACATCAGTCTTATCCAGAGAGGCTTTCATTCATCTTAAGGTAGCTAGGTACGACAACCACATACCACAGTTACAGTAAATTCCCAAAGGGAAAGGTTGGTGTGTGTGGTGCGTCCTGTCCAAGCGTGTGTGTTGCCCGCAGGGCCGGCCCTACCGATAATCAACATAAGCGGACGCTAGGTCGGTGTCAGGGTCTCAACTTACTGTTGAGAATTAAAATAGTAGAAAACACAAGGTGCAATTTTTTTATTTGGTAGTGTTCCTCCATTGATTTTGGGGGCACAAAGGTAGTCTAGCGGTTAAGAGAGGGGCCAGTATCCGAAAGGTCGCTGTTTCAAATACCAGAGCTGACTAGGCGAAAAATCTGACGTGCCCTTGAGCTGAGCTCCTGTAAGTCGCTCTGGTTAAAAACGTTTGCTAAATGACAATTGTTAGTCGCTCTAATCCAGGTATCGTATGAACATGGCATAAGTAATGGAACAATTTGTAGAACTGCAGTAAATTAGCTTTAAAACGACAAAATATACTCTCCGCCCCATGGCAGAATATGTAGAATTGCAATATTTTCTGTATTCATGGCAAAATGGGAAAATTAACTTAGAATTTGCCATTTTCTCTCTCAGTTTCACTACAACAGGACTTACACCCAGGATGTGCTTCCCATCCTGCTCGATCATACAGGGCCACCAGCCCCGCACAGACTTCTGGGAGAACAGAGAGTTGGGCGGTGGTTGTTTGGAAGGTGTGGAGCCTGTAACCCCTGGTAACATTTTCAGACTGCATTTCTCAGGGGTCTTGGCAGGGGGGATCAGATGAAGCAGGTCCAGCTCAACTGTGCCTGTGTCCCAAATACAACAKAAACTACATTAGCAATCCCTTTATATCACTGTTTCCTTCCCACATTTCCTATTCACCGTTATATGTTATGTACTGCAGACCTGGGTTGAAATAAGATTGGTTTTCAAATGCTGATGGATGTTTCTTGTTATTGTRTTSATGGACAATAAACATAKATMAATTCAATGAGTTAACCAGTCAGTCAGTCAGATTTTTGGAGACATCCYGTGATGAGAAAAAGAGAAACACTTTGTATCAGTTAGTTTAGATCAGAGGAAATAKATGTATCTTACCCAGYTAGTCATCCAGTGAGAATTTGTCATTGTCCCAAATCTGGACGATCAACTTTGGGGGGGTCCGAAACTCGGTTTGGTCCAGATTCCAAAAATGCTCCTGACAACAAACCAAACAAACACATTTGGATGTAAGTCTGGAGCTCAACATCTGCCCAACATATACGTTTCTGAAACTAACATATACGTTTCTGAAACTAATATTTACGGTCAAACTTTTACTTAATTTTTCAAAATGTTTCACTTTAGGTCATAACTGTAAAAGAGAATGTGTCAGTTGGTAGGGCATGGCGCTTGCAACACCAGAATAGTGGGTTTGATTCCTGGTACCACGCATACATAAAATGTATGCACAACACACATGACTAAGTCACTTTGGATAAAAGTGTCTGCTAAATAGAGGCAATAAATAAGACAATAAATCTCTTCAAACGCACTTTCCTGGAAACGAGGCACAGTTGCTCTGCGGGCAGGTAGTCAAAGCCAAAGACGAACCGCCAGTTGAAGTTGCCATCACCATCAGGGATCTGTAATGGACGTCTGTCTTCTGCTTGTCCTCTCCATACCTGGCATCCATCTGTAAATAAATATACTTTAAATGACTAAACAAATGGAAACAGTGTATAATGATAATGGACCTCATTCATACAGTTTCTTGATTGTTTCCAGCTCGCTAATAATCACCCAAAATGAAAGCTAGACAGTCAGGGAGCATCGGAAATTCCCAAAACAATGGATAGAGCACCATTTTTTGCAAATTTTGACGGCGAGGAATTGTAACAAATATTCAGTGCGTCCCTTCAGACCTCGTTGAACACCGAATGCGGCCTCCAAGGCAAAATGAGTTTGACACCACTGCTCTTGCGCCTATTTACTCGATTGACCATACATCARTATTTCTCTATCAATTCCCTGTTTACTGTATGCCACCAATCGAGTCGGCAATGGGGTACACTCTCATGCACTCTGCAATGAAAACATTTCAACATAATTATGAAGTCAAAGTTGGTTGTGTCTTTACTTGTGWGTATTTTTTTTACATTTGTTTTGGACACCTATGTTTTCCTGCTAGAACCAGAACCTAGATCTAAAGTATATGGACAGCTGTGCACYTGGTTTTCACTTCTTTTTTGCACACTTAAAATGTAGGGTTCACTACCCTTGCTTGCTCAGCAATACAGTATGATCCGTATGAGTAGCCAATCACTCAATACTGTACCACTGAGTAGCCAATCATGCTCTGCCGTACCCTTTGACGTAAATGTCACTCATATTCTCTCCGGTGATGCTGGTCTCATCTAGTATGACATCAGTCGTGTTCCAGACGATAGCCCGCATGAAGTACCTGTTGAAAAATATCATACACTTAAAGGCTCAATCTACCATTTCAATAAACAGCCTAACACTGCCACTTTGTTTGGTAAATGTAAAGGTATGAGGTGGGAATGTAACCACCAAATTCATAAGCAGAACTGAGAATGCAAGAACTGACAGTCTATGAGATTGACACAATTCACGCACAGTCATCCTGATTCCCATTTAAAAAAGCCTTATGAGTGACCAAAATACACAGTTGAAGTCAGAAGTTTATATACACCTGAGCCAAATACATTTAAACTCAGTTTTTCACAATTCTTGACATTTAATCCTAGTAAAAAATTCCTGTCTTAGGTCAGTTACGATACCACTTTATTTTAAGAATGTGAAATGTCAGAATAATAGCAGAGAGAATGATTTATTTCAGCTTTATTTCTTTGATCACATTCCCAATGGGTCAGAAGTTTACATACACTCAATTAGTATTTGGTAGCATTGCCTTTACATTGTTTAACTTGGGTCAAATGTTTCGGGTAGCCTTCCACAAGCTTCCCACAAATAGTTGGGTCAATTTTGGCCCATTCCTACTGACAGAGCTGGTGTAACTGAGTCAGGTTTGTAGGCCTCCTTGCTCGCAC
>NC_036860.1:4282081-4290800 GCF_002910315.2 Salvelinus sp. IW2-2015
GACTGTGCCTTTAAACAGCTTGGAAAATTCCAGAAAATTATGTCATGCCTTTAGAAGCTTCTGATAGGCTAATTGATCTAATTTGAGTCAATTGGAGGTATACCTGTGATGTATTTCAAGGCCTACCTTCAAACTCAGTGCCTCTTTGCTTGACATCATGGGAAAATCAAAAGAAATCAGCCAAGACCTCAGAAAAAATATTCTAGACCTCCACAAGTCTGGTTCATCCTTGGGAGCAATTTACAAATGCTTGAAGGTACCACATTCATCTGTAAAAACAATAGTACGCAAGTACAAACACTATGGGACCACAAAGCAGTCATACCGCTCAGGAAGGAGACGCGTTCTGTCTCCTAGAGATGAACGTACTTTGGTGTGAAAAGTGCAAACCAATCCCAGAACAACAGCAAAGGACCTGTGAAGATGCTGGAGGAAACAGGTACAAAAGTATCTATATCCACAGTAAAACGAGTCTTATATCGACATAACCTGAAAGGCCGCTCAGCAAGGAAGAAGCCACTGCTCCAAAACGCCACTAAAAGCCAGGTGCAACTGCACTTGGGAACAAAGATTGTACTTTTTGGAGAAATGTCCTCTGGTCTGATGAAACAAAAATAGAACTGTTTGGCCATAATGACCATCGTTACGTTTGGAGGAAAAAGGGAGAGGCTTGCAAGTCGAGAACACCATCCCAACCGTGAAGCACGGGGGTGGCAGCTTCATGTTGTGGGGGTGCTTTGCTGCAGGAGGGACTGGTGCACTTCACAAAATAGAAGCCATCATGAGGCAGGAAAATGATGTGGATATATTGAAGCAACATCTCCAGATATCATTCAGGAAGTTAAAGCTTGGTCGCAAATGGGTCTTCCAAATGGACAATAACCCCAAGCATACTTCCAAAGTTTGTGCAAAATGGCTTAAGGAGAACAAAGTCAAGGTATTGGAGTGGCCATCACAAAGCCCTGACCTCAATCCCATAGAAAATGTGTGGGCAGAACTGAAAAAGCATGTGCGAGCAAGGAGGCCTACAAACCTGACTCAGTTACACCAGCTCTGTCAGTAGGAATGGGCCAAAATTGACCCAACTATTTGTGGGAAGCTTGTGGAAGGCTACCCGAAACATTTGACCCAAGTTAAACAATGTAAAGGCAATGCTACCAAATACTAATTGAGTGTATGTAAACTTCTGACCCATTGGGAATGTGATCAAAGAAATAAAGCTGAAATAAATCATTCTCTCTGCTATTATTCTGACATTTCACATTCTTAAAATAAAGTGGTATCGTAACTGACCTAAGACAGGAATTTTTTACTAGGATTAAATGTCAAGAATTGTGAAAAACTGAGTTAAATGTATTTGGCTCAGGTGTATATAAACTTCTGACTTCAACTGTGTATTTTGGTCACTCATAAGGCTTTTTTAAATGGGAATCAGGATGACTGTGCGTGAATTGTGTCAATCTCATAGACTGTCAGTTCTTGCATTCTCAGTTCTGCTTATGAATTTGGTGGTTACATTCCCACCTCATACCTTTACATTTACCAAACAAAGTGGCAGTGTTAGGCGTTTTATGAAATGGTAGATTGAGCCTTTAAGTGTATGATATTTTTCAACAGGTACTTCATGCGGGCTATCGTCTGGAACACGACTGATGTCATACTAGATGAGACCAGCATCACCGGAGAGAATATGAGTGACATTTACGTCAAAGGGTACGGCAGAGCATGATTGGCTACTCAGTGGTACAGTATTGAGTGATTGGCTACTCATACGGATCATACTGTATTGCTGAGCAAGCAAGGGTAGTGAACCCTACATTTTAAGTGTGCAAAAAAGAAGTGAAAACCATGTGCACAGCTGTCCATATACTTTAGATCTAGGTTCTGGTTCTAGCAGGAAACATAGGTGTCCAAAACAAATGTAAAAAAAATACCACAAGTAAAGACACAACCAACTTTGACTTCATAATTATGTTGAAATGTTTTCATTGCAGAGTGCATGAGAGTGTACCCCATTGCCGACTCGATTGGTGGCATACAGTAAACAGGGAATTGATAGAGAAATAGTGATGTATGGTCAATCGAGTAAATAGGCGCAAGAGCAGTGGTGTCAAACTCATTTTGCCTTGGAGGCCGCATTCGGTGTTCAACGAGGTCTAAAGGGAGGCACTGAATATTTGTTACAATTCCTCGCCGTCAAAATTTGCAAAAAATGGTGCTCTATCCATTGTTTTGGGAATTTCCGATGCTCCCTGACTGTCTAGCTTTCATTTTTGGTGATTATTAGCGAGCTGGAAACAATCAAGAAACTGTATGAATGAGGTCCATTATCATTACTACACTGTTTCCATTTGTTTAGTCATTTAAAGTAATATTTATTTACAGATGGATGCCAGGTATGGAGAGGGACAAGCAGAAGACAGACGTCCATTACAGATCCCTGATGGTGATGGCAACTTCAACTGGCGGTTCGTCTTTGGCTTTGACTACCTGCCCGCAGAGCAACTGTGCCTCGTTTCCAGGAAGTGCGTTTGAAGAGATTTATTGTCTTATTTATTGCCTCTATTTAGCAGACACTTTTATCCAAAGTGACTTAGTCATGTGTGTTGTGCATACATTTTATGTATGCGTGGTACCAGGAATCAAACCACTATTCTGGTGTTGCAAGCGCCATGCCCTACCAACTGACACATTCTCTTTTACAGTTATGACCTAAAGTGAAACATTTTGAAAAATTAAGTAAAAGTTTGACCGTAAATATTAGTTTCAGAAACGTATATGTTAGTTTCAGAAACGTATATGTTGGGCAGATGTTGAGCTCCAGACTTACATCCAAATGTTTTGTTTGGTTTGTTGTCAGGAGCATTTTTGGAATCTGGACCAAACCGAGTTTCGGACCCCCCAAAGTTGATCGTCAGATTTGGGACAATGACAAATTCTCACTGGATGCTATCTGGGTAAGATACATTTATTTCCTCTGATCTAAACTAACTGATACAAAGTGTTTCTCTTTTTCTCATCACTGGATGTCTCCAAAAATCTGACTGACTGACTGGTTAACTCATTGAATTATGTATGTTTATTGTCCATGAAGACAATAACAAGAAACATCCATCAGCATTTGAAAACCAATCTTATTCTCAACCCAGGTCTGCAGTACATAACATATAACGGTGAATAGGAAATGTGGAAGGAAACAGTGATAATAAGGGATTGCTAAATGTAGTTTTTGTTGTATTTGGGACACAGGCACAGTTGAGCTGGACCTGCTTCATCTGATCCCCCTGCCAAGACCCCTGAGAAATGCAGTTGAAAATGTTACCAGGGGTTACAGGCTCCACACCTTCCAAACAACCACCGCCCAACTCTCTGTTCTCCCAGAAGTCTGTGCGGGGCTGGTGGCCTCTGTATGATCGAGCAGGATGGGAAGCACATCCTGGGTGTAAGTCCTGTTGTAGTGAAACTGAGAAAAAATTGGCAAATTCTAAGTTAATTTTCCCATTTTGCCATGATAAAAAAATATTGCAATTCTGCATGGGGCGGAGAGTATATTTTGTCGTTTTAAAGCTAATTTACTGCAGTTCTACAAATTGTTCCATTACTTATGCCATGTTCATACGATACCTGGATTAGAGCGACTAAACAAAATTGTCATTTAGCAACGTTTTTAACCAGAGCGACTTACAGGAGCTCAGCTCAAGGGCACGTCAGATTTTTCGCCTAGTCAGCTCTGGTATTTGAAACAGCGACCTTTCGGATACTGGCCCCTCTCTTAACCGCTAGACTACCTTTGTGCCCCCAAAATCAATGGAGGAACACTACCAAATAAAAAAATTGCACCTTGTGTTTTCTACTATTTTAATTCTCAACAGTAAGTTGAGACCCTGACACCGACCTAGCGTCCGCTTATGTTGATTATCGGTAGGGCGCGGCCCTGCGGGCAACACACACGCTTGACAGGACGCACCACACACACCAACCTTTCCCTTGGGAATTTACTGTAACTGTGGTATGTGGTTGTCGTACCTAGCTACCTTAAGATGAATGAAAGCCTCTCTGGATAAGACTGATGTAAATGTAAAATAAGTTAATACAGATTTCCTCAAATAAATTCTTATAGTGGATCAGGTGTCATTGTGGATGAATTTATAGCCAGAAATGCCTGCTCATAGTGACAGTATTTAGTCACTTTGATCCTTTGCACAGTATTGATAAACATAATGACGAGAAATGGATGTCTGAAATCGCAAGCTTTAGGGCTAAATGTGTTATAGATCACATAGAAGATGGATGAGAAAGTCTGTGGCGTGTTTATGACTGTCTCTGTATTCTCATAGGGGAAAGTGGAGATGACCCTGGAAATAGTGGAAGAGAGGGAGGTAGAAGAGAGGCCTGCTGGAAGGGCCGGGACGAACCCAACATGAACCCCAACTAGACTTTCCCAAGTAAGTCACCTTTCAACCATGTATGACAATACATTGTAGCTTATACATTGTAAGTAGAATGTTTTAACATACAAACTACATAGCGCTATAACATTCAGTAACAACATGGCACCCAATAAGAGTCTAACATTTCAACCTGGGCTGCCTAGGCCTACCCCCTAAAAAGAAATGTTTTGTTGTTTCTCTCTCCATACAGTCGCCCCGACACTTCCTTCTTCTGGTTCACCAGTCCATGCAAGACCATGAATTCATCATTTGGCGCAGATTCAAATGGACTTCATTGGTTTGATAGTCCTCCTGCTTGTGCTCTTGTTCCTTGGGATCCTGCTGTACTCCCTACCAGTAAGATATATGTCCTTGTATCTATAATACGAATATATCTATGCCACTTAGAAGACACTTTCATCCATAGCAACTATAGTGAGTACATTGTGCATACATTTGTTGTGTTTGGTATGTGATTCACTCATATAGTGTAACAGGCAACGTGCATCATTCCTTTGATATGCTGAATTGCAACATAATATGGTAAAATTAAGCATAACTGCATTTATTTGATCTGATAATAGAGTGCAATATTGCAATAATTCCACTCCGCGAATGCATCCTGCATATGAATATAACAGAGGATTTAACCTTACTTTAAATAAAAGTCAAAGATGTGTTTTATTAATTAAATATTTTCTCTTTCCTCTCCAGAACTACATCTCAATGAAAATTGTGAGCCTTTCTCTTAGGAGTTACTCTACGGGGCAGCTGAGTACTATGCCTGTCTTCGTCCAAGGGATAAGGCGACAGAAGTCTTGACACTCAGGCCTCACAAACTCTATGCAATGTATTCCTATCAGCGTTGTCTTCAGAGTTGCATGCATTATTTACATTTTACACTTTATCAATCAAGGGTACACTTCACTTGCATTAAATACTGTAGCTACACAGCCCTTTTAATTGTCTGTACTTGTACTGTTCTTACCTGTCTGTCTTCCTTGAAATACCAAAGGAAGAAAGGGGATACCTAGTTAGTCGCACAACTGATGCATTCAACCGATAATTGTCTCTGCATTTAATCAAATGCTATTTTGTATGCATGCTTTACTAAACCTAATATGAGGACTATATTACTAACTACTAACAACAAACACTGTTGTTGTGACTTCAAACAATGTCCCAACATTCTAATAAGCCACTTCTTTAGACACCTACGAGAAGGCCCCAGCGCATTTCCAAGAAAGGGCATGAGATAATTTCTTGGTTGCAACAAAAATCCCATTATTTACTCACAGAATGTCTAGGTATGTCGTACAGTCCGGGTAAATCCAGGTTATGTCACACAATAAATGTACATGGTTTCCTGTAAGCATAGACAGTTTTAGTATAAATATTAATTGGGATCTAACTCAAAAAGGTACACAAAATGATTAAGGTAAAATAGATGATTGTCTTGAAATCAAAAGTTTAAATCCAAAGGTATTAATCCACAAATGAAACAGTATTAATCACTCTCGTTTTTGGAAGCATTTTTCTAGCAGGCTTCTATCCCGTTCTAATTCGGTTCCACCATAGAGGTAAAAAGAAGGCTCATCATTGTATCTGTTCTATAATGGCTTCTGAGACGGGATGGGCAGTGCAATTGAGGGCTATCTCCATTTTAAAGTAACTGTCAGTGATACTCTCACTTTTAAAATGTAATGTTCTGATACTCATATACCCAAATAATGGTGTTGGCTCATCCTATACTTTTGTGCCAAGCAGAAATTGGAGAAAAAACCCTTTAAAAATCCCAACCTCAAACGTGTGTCTCAACCAGAAAAACATGCTTGCTATTTCATCATAGAGGATGATGACATCCTCCTGAGGAGGATGAGCTGGCCAATCAGCGGTCTACTCGCATTAATATTGGACAGTTACTTTAAAGTAGTCCATTTCTTCTTATTCAACTTTTATGAGTCAGTAAACAAACTAAAAGGGTGCATACTGCCACTGGAGTGTGTTATCTGAACAGGTTTTAAGCCAAGGTTGGGGATTTACTGCCACCTGCAGTTCTGGAATGTTTCCTCAGGAGTATAATTCATTGGCTGATCCCTCTTGATTAACTGGATGCGAATTATGTGATCCTTCCTTAATTTAACCCATAGGAAGTCCCAAACAGTTGACTACTTTAAAATGGTGAAAGCCCTCAATGGCAATGTTCATGCTGAAACAGGTTCTATCCATTCAGAGTCCTCTTCTACATGTATGGGTTCCACTGATGCATCTTAGCTTTAACCCATTATATTTCCATATAACAGTTTCCATACTGTGAATAATAACTTATACATATTGTCTTTTCACATACAAAATGGCTCTAACAACTGTTGTGTTAAAATTCATTTATACAATAGGCTTTTCTATGTTTTAATAAAGAACAATGATTATGTACAAATGTGGCGGTTGCGGATTTACTGTAAATGTTCTCTCCACACTTATCCTGAAGGCAGCGTTTTAGATCTATAACTGACACCTGGCTGGTGTAGCGGTAGTTCCGCAGCCTGCGGCACACATGGCTAAAAGTGTCCATTTCAGCAAACTCAAGTCAGGCAAAGCACATTAAGTTGTATCATTTGTATTGGGGATTCTACAGAAGTGGTTCAAATTGCTGTCCCCAATCAAAGTACTATTAAAAAAACATACGTTTTTCAAAACGCTGATTATTTACTTTGAAATGTATTTATATTAATATATTCTAATTAATTCCAAGTCAATTACAAACATTGTTAAATTAATATAGTACAAAGTCATTGTTTGTACACCCTGACTCCTAAAATTCATGTTTGAAAATAAAGCAATTAAAGATTTTTGTAACACTTTTATCAAATCTTGAGTTAGTTAGTATTATTACATTGAAAGATACTGATCTAATTAGTACACTCTTAGAAAAAAGGTTCCAAAGAGGTTATTTGCGGAGGGACAGGGTTGTACCAAGAACCTTTACATCTGAAGAACCCTTTTGGAAGACAAGGGTTCATTATAAGGCAAAGGTTCTACCTAGAACCTTTTTAATCCTAAGAACCGCTTTTCGAATGAACTTAGTGTATGTAAACTTCTGACCCACTGGAATTGTGATACAGTGAATTATAAGTGAAATAATCTGTCTGTAAACAATTGTTGGAAAAATGACTTGTGTCATGCACAAAGTAGATATCCTAACTGACTTGCCAAAACTATAGTTTATTAACAACAAATTTGTGGAGTGTTTGAAAAATTTGTTTTAATGACTTCAACCTAAGTGTATGTAAACTTCCGACTTCAACTGTACATATTTTTAAAAGCATTCATGATTTGCTTAAATGTAATATACTAACTATTACTCTTGTTAAAAATATTAAATGGTATTACATTTGGTGAAGATCACATTATGACTTGTTTAGGACTCGAAACACAAAGTTTAAGACTTGAGACTTGACTTGAGACTTGTCGGTCTTGACTTGAGACTTGACTCGGAATTGCCTGTCTTGACTTGGGACTTGACTTGGGACTTGAGTGCTAAGACTTGAGACTTACTTGTGACTTGTAAAACAATGACTTGGTCTAACCTCTGTTATCTCCTATTTGGCATGTCTCTTCTGTTGCAGTTCGTGGCAGTACTGACAGATGTGTTGACATGACAACTGAGTAGAAGTTTTGAACGACCCTTCCCCCTTTTTTTRCCATGCTGGCTGATGACCTAGCTAGCCATTAACTAGCTAACACAAATGAAAGAGGAAACCTATAAGTAACTTTGCTATAGATGAATAGGGGAAAACAGTAATTATATTTGCTGACATCCTGCAGTCAAATTTCTGCACCAATTGACTAGCTAGCTATGTAAACCGCTCCCCTGGTTACAAGGTGGTACTTATTTAAATTAGGTAAGAGAATAAGACGTTACCATTGGTGTATTAAAATGAGGTGAATAAAAATGTATGTGATGTCACATAAAGCCTCAATTAACCCTGGCTCCTGAGTTCAAGTTAACACAGAGGAGGAAGGCAGTAAGTGTATGATCAAACTTCATCAATGTACCACCACCAGTCATTTCTCATACTTTGATCATCCTACTTTGATCTGGTTTCATCCAATTATCATCAAATATGATGAAAAATATGATTTTGACTGTGCAGGTTCTATATTTTTAATGAATGTAATAAAGGCCCTCACTTTTTGGCTTGGCGTGGAGTAATGTGGCAGGGAGGTCCCAGTAAACCCAGGCTCTTGGGGAAGATGTCCACCCACATCTGAATCTTTCCCTAACGATG
>NC_036860.1:4294700-4308935 GCF_002910315.2 Salvelinus sp. IW2-2015
TTTTCTTGGATAATGTGGCCTGATAATGCAGTACAATGTTTGGACGTTTCATGAGGGCAATAAGGAAACACTTTATAATGACTATTATAAACTATAAGCATTTCATTATTTCTAAATGCATTTTTTTTACATGCTTATAAACTTTATGAAGCACTTATAAACATTTACAATGGCTTACAATGAAGGCTATTAGAAAGTGTTATCAGGAAAACGGGAATAAGGTACTAACCTGGGACAGTGTAGGTTGGTAAGTACTGTAGAGAGTCCTGGTTTCCACATGCTCTGGTACCAGACCCTGTTTACTGAGGACATGCAGGGCCATCCTCTCCCTGGCTGGACCCAGGTGCTGGTGGATGACTCTGTTGGCCTCTAGCGACAGGACACACAACTCAGTCAGGAGACAGAGGTTTGGATTGACGTTCTGATGACTAACACATTCACTATGTTGTGGTTGAAGTAAAATGCCAAATGCCACATGTATTTAAAAAAAAAAGTAATATTCTTTCTGCTTTATCTGTGGAACTCCTCTAATAGAACGGTATGTACCTCAGATGGTTGAATACTAACTTCTTGGGCAAATCTCCCATTGAAATGGATGGTTTACATGGAGGTCTAAAGTGATTCGCACATCCCTCAAGTTATTAACACAACTCTTGCCTAGCTAACAACGTGTGGTTTGCTACTTAGTGGTTTTCTGTACCAAAGTCCAGCAGGCTGTAGTCTCTCCCCCCGAAGGAGAGAGTGCTGCCATCAGCAGAGGTGCAGGTTGAAGGGATCCCTCTCAGTCTGGCCAGGTTCTCCAGGATCTGGGAGGGCTTCAGCTGATCCCTCCACTGGTTGGTCCCTGAGCTGTTTTGTAATGTTATATAATTATTATAACATACAATACAATAGTATTCTCTAGTGGGGGTTGGATTATGCCAGAATAAAAGTTGAGCTGAACTGGGCAACTACAGGCAATTAAAAGGCATGAATCATAAATTCAACGGATCAGAGACAGTGGGAAAGTTGGACTGAGAGACCTGTATAACTGTCACGCCCTAGCCTTAGTTATCTTTGTTTTCTTTATTATTTTAGTTAGGTCAGGGTGTGACATGGGGGATGTTCGTGTGTTTTTGTCTATGTCTTGACGTTAGTTGCTTGTGTCTGCACTTTCGTTTAATAGCTTCACGGTRGTTTGTTGTTTTGTCTAGTTTGTATTAGTGTTCGTGTTCGTTTCTTCTTCTATTAAAAAGAAGATGTATTTATATCACGCTGCGCCTTGGTCCTCTCTTTCACCTAACGACGATCGTGACAGAATTACCCACCATACCAGGACCAAGCAGCGTGATACAAGGCAGCAGCAGCGAACGCAGGACTATAGGAATTGGGAGGAAATTCTGGACAGCGAAGGACCCTGGGCACAACCGGGAGAATATCGCCGCCCTCGTGAAGATCTGGAGGCAGCTAAAGCCGAGAGGCGGCTGTATGAGGAGGCAGCACGGAAGCGAGGCTGAGAGTCAGCCCCAAAAATTTCTTGGGGGGGGCTACAAGGGAGTGTGTCAAAGTCAGGTAGGAGTCCTGCGCCAACTCCCCGAGCTTACCGTGGAGAGCGAAAGTACGGGCAGACACCGTGTTATGCGGTAAAGCGCACGGTGTCTCCTGTACGTGTGCTTAGCCCGATGCGGTACATTCCAGCTCCTCGTATCGGCCGGTAGATTGAGCATTGAGCCAGGTGCCATGAAGCCGGCTCAACGCGTCTGGTCTCCAGTGCGTCTCCTCGGGCCGGCATACATGGCACCAGCCTTACGCATGGTGCCCCCGGTTCGCCAACACAGCCCAGTGCGGGTTATTCCACCTCCCCGCACTGGTCGGGCTACGGGGAGCATTCAAACAGGTAAGGTTGGGCAGGCTCGGTGCTCAAGGGAGCCAGTACGCCTGCACGGTCCAGTATATCGGCGCCCACTCCCCGCCCCAGCCCAGTACCACCAGTGCCAACACCACGCACCAGGCTTCCAGTGTGTTCCAGAGCCCTGTTTCTCCTCCACGCACTCGCCCTGTGGTGCGTGTCTCCAGCCCAGTACCACCAGTTCCGGCACCACGCACCAAGCCTCCTGTGCGTCTCCAGAGCCCTGTGCGCCCTGTTGCTGCTCCCCGCACTAGCCTTGAGGTGCGTGTCCTTAGCCCGGTACCTCCAGTTCCGGCCACGCACCAGGCCTACTGTGCGCTCAGCCGGCCAGGGAGTCTGGGCCGTCTGCCCCCAGAGCCATCTGAACTGCCCGCCTGCCCAGAGCCTCTGAGCCGCCCGCTGCCCAGAGCCGTCTGAGCCGCCCGCCTGCCCAGAGCCGTCTGAGCGCCCGCCTGCCAGAGCCGTCTGAGCCGCCCGCCTGCCCAGAGCCGTCTGAGCCGCCCGCCTCCCAGAGCCGTCTGAGCCGCCGCCTGCCCAGAAGCCGTCTGAGCGTCCGTCTGCCCAGAGCTCTGAGCCGCCCGCCTGCCCCGAGCCCTCAGAGCCGCCCGCCTGTCCGAGCCGCCCGCCAGGTCAGGAGCCGCCAGGCCGCCCGCCAGTCAGGAGCTGCCCGCCAGTCAGGAGCTGCCCTCCAGTCCGGAGCTGCCCCTCCGTCCGGAGCTGCCCCTCCGTCCGGAGCTGCCCCTCCGTCCGGAGCTGCCCCTCCGTCCAGTGGCGCCCTCAGTGTGTGCAAATGCAGAAGATTAGGGAGGTAAGGCAATAAATAGGCCATAGAGGCGAAATAATTACAATTTAGCATTAACACTGGAGTGATAGATGTGCAGATGATGATGTGCAAGTAGAGATACTGGGGTGCAAAAGAGGAAGAGGATAAATAACAATATGGGGACGAGGTAGTTGGGTGTGCAATATACAGATTGGATGTGTACAGGTACAGTGATCGGTAAGCTGCTCTGACAGCTGATGCTTAAAGTTAGAGAGGGAGAAATAAGACTCCAGCTTCAGTGGTTTTTGCAATTCGTTCCAGTAATTGGCAGCAGAGAACTGGAAGGAAAGGCAGCCAAAGAAAGTGTTGGCTTTGGGGATGACCAGTGAAATATACCTGCTGGAGTGCGTGCTACGGCCTCCCACTCCTCTTTCTATTCTGGTTAGAGCCAGTTTGCGCTGTTCTGTGAAGGGAGTAGTATACAGGATTGTACGAGATCTTCAGTTTCTTGGCAATTTCTCGCATGGAATAAACTTCATTTCTCAGAACAAGAATAGACTGACGAGTTTCAGAAGAAAGTTCTTTGTTTCTGGCCATGTTGAGACTAATCGAACCCACAAATGCTGATGCTCCAGATACTCAACTAGTCTAAAGGCCAGTTTTATTGCAGCTATAATCAGCACAACAGTTTTCAGCTGTGCTAACATAATTGCAAAAGTGTTTTCTAATGATCATTTAGACTTGGATTAGCTAACACAACGTGCCATTGGAACACAGGAGTGATGGTTGCTGATAATGGCCCTCTGTACGCCTATGTAGATWTTCCTTTAGAAATCTGCCGTTTCCAGCTACAATAGTAATTTACAACATTAACCATGTCACACTGTATTTCTGATCAATTTGATGTTATTTTAATTGTCCAAAAATCAGCTTTTCTTTCAAAAATAAGGAAATCTAAGCGACCCCAAACTTTTGAACAGTAGTGTATGTCTGCTCCTCTGTGTTGTTCCCTGTAGTAGCATTGTTTGTCGTGTCGTGTTTATGTCCAGACGCTGTTCTTGTTCCGTTACATCTGTATTAAATGGTTCACTCCCTGTACCTGCTTCTCATCTCCCGCGTTGGGCGTTACAGACAGACGCACAGACAGACACACGGACACATGCACACTCACATGCAGTAGGACTGTGGCAGGCCGCAGTAGGCACCGAAGCGAGAGAGGAGTCTGTTCTCCAGGTCAATGACCGTCTCTCCCACTTTCTCATCTCGGCTGAGCAAGTCATAGTCGTACACGGCTATCTTCAGGTCTTTGTCTTGAGGGAGGAAACAGGACAGCTCAAACATCCTGACACAGGAGGAAGAGATGAGGTTAACTTGGTCAGATGCACTTATGTGTGCATTGTTGATTTCACTTGACTGAAACAACTTTATACATTTCAAAATAACTCATTTATCCATCCATCCATTAATTAATTCAATAATTCAACAGTTTCAGTGGCATTTTGACAGTTTTCTGTAAGTGAAGGTTTTAGTTAAAACTACTACTGTAGGCCGTCATTGTAAAATAATAATTTGTTCTTAACTGACTTGCCTAGTTAAATAAAGGTTAAATATAAAATACAAAAATGTTTACCTGCCAAACTCTGGATTGAGGGTGTTTGGTTTGTAGTCATCCCTGTCATCTTTTGTTTTCTTCCCCAACGAGATCTTGATGTAAGGGTCACACTAAAAAGCAAATACAAACACAAATGTTAAAATATGGTTTGTGTTATCGTGGGAAAAGGCTATATAAGTCATGTATTTTAATGAGAACTGTTGGTTGGTGYGGGGGAGGGGCAAACMTATGTAAATGCACTGCAAAAACGCTCAGCTGAAAGTTGGAATTAATCCAGCTTTTGACATATGCCTGATCCAGGATCGCGTCGGAAGTGTTCTCGGTGTGTAGAGTCTGTTAGACTGTGTTTGGCGTCCACTCACCATGCCGTTGTTGTCTTTAGGCTGCAGGTCCATGCATCGCACCACGTAGATCCTGACCAGGCACTCCTGCAACCCGCTCTCAGGCAGCTCTCTGAACTGGCGTGGCGGGGCTGGCATCTCTGGGTCATCAGATAGGGGGTACACCCGGAACGAGCCCTACAGGACAGGAGACACCAGCAGGGTCAGGGGTCAAAAGTCAGACGAGGTGTCAATACTTAGGCTGGGTTCACATATAAAGTGGAGAAAATAAGGATGTTTTATCATTGGTTCTATGTAAAGAAAAAGAGGTCTGTGATCACCTTGAACTCTCCGACCACTGAAGGGTCGTCGTCCTCATCCTCAGTCTTCCCCCGCTGCAGTCGGAACGTTTTACAGAAATCTGTCAGCCCTCGGAAATCTGGGACCTCCTCCAACTCCCCTTCATATACCTGGGAAAACACACACATCACACTGTTATACACATGAGGACACATACCTTAATATGTTGAGGACAAACACACATCACACAACCTGAAACAGACACACACAAATCAAAATGATTGGCTCCCTCGATAAAGATGACCAAAAAGACAGTATAAAATAAATAATACAAACACTGAGCTATATTGTTATTTATTCTAATACAATTGCTCAGGGAAAGAGACTTTGTTAAACAAGTAATGAGAAAAAATCTAAGAAAGATAGGGGTCAAAATMATTGGCACCCGTTTTCAATACTCCACTACTTTTTCTAAAATGTTTTATGATATTGGAGAACATGTTGGGAGGGATCTTAGACCATTCCTCCATACAGAATCTTTCCAGATCCTTGATATCCTTCCTCTACGCTTATGGACTGCCCTCTTCAATTCAAACAGGTTTTCAATGGGGTTCAAGTCCGGAGACTGAGATGGCCATTGCAAGATGATGATTTTCCAGGAGCTGGAAATATTCTGTATGGAGGAATGGTCTAAGGTCTATTGTTAACAAAATCTCTTTCTCRGAACAATTAAATTAATATACCAATTTCTTTGAGCATACAATATAGCTCAGTATTTGTATTATGAATTTTATACAGTCTTTATTGCTCATCTTTATCAAGGGTGCCAATCATTTGGGACCTGACTGTATGTACAACCCTGATACACCTGAGACGATACACACAATTCACACCATCATACATATAAGAAAACACACATTTCTCACAGCATCACCATTATACTGGTTGTCGTGTAAAACCCAGGTGGGTGTTAAATATTGATGGGAAAAGTCCATTGAATAGTCCTTGTGACCATTGTAAGACTAAAGATATATATTTTTTTAAACAGGTAAACTGAAACCATTCAGTCATGGAGACAGAAGTGGTAGAACGTTCTTACTGCACCTTTAGGGTGTCGTATCCTTTTTTGAGGTACGGCCCACACTTCTCGTGCTCTCCCACAGAGGCATAGAACTTACTCCACCAGTCAACTGCCTCATCCTCCTGCAAAACAGGCAGACTCAAATAAGCCTCAATAAGAGCACATTTAGACTTTGTCAGAAGCGTACAAGCTATCAAATCCTTGATTCCTTCCATCCTTGATAATATATATTCATAAAAGAAAGGAAAAATCTRACCTTCTCTTTGTGGAGCTAAGAAGAAAAACAGAATAAAATCATCAGAATTTGTAACCYCACAACACATTTTTGCTAGCCTGATCCCAGATCTGTTTGTACTATCTTGTCAACTCTTTGTCACTCATTGTCATGCCAAGCTATTTTTACAATACAGCAGAAACAGCCTGGCACCCAGGCTACAGTGCTGGTACATTTCTGATATAACAACACAACACTAAGACAAGCTCATACGGTAAAGTCCTTTATGAGTTTTACAGTAGCTACCTCAGTATTAAGGATGGGCCTATCCTCCATGTTAATGATGATGTCTCCTTGAGTTGCTGCCATCATGGCCACTAATACAACAATACACAACAGAAAATAAGGGGGGGGTAGTAAATAGATGAGGGTACAATACTTCAGCAATGTTGCGTGTGTGTATCTGTGTGCGCATTCGTGCATACGTTCATGCGTATTTGTGTGCGTGCATACGTGGTTCTGTTTGTATGRGTGTACCTTTGGAAGACATGGCCACCTCAGCATTGGTGACGTAAGGGTCACAGCGGAACTCCTCCAGGGAGAGGGTACATTGGCCCACAATGGGCTTCCTGCCGAACGGCCGGTGGTCCATCACCTTCAGAACGATGGGAGGGGTGTACATCTCCTCTTTGGGTAGGAGCTGGGGGGAGGGGGGTAGGGTTAACCTGGCTCAGACAACTCACAGTGTTACCAGTGATATAGAAACTACATTTTACATATACATATTAGACATTTAACAGACGTTCTTAGCGACTTACAATTAGTGCATAAACTATAGGATCAAATCGAAGACAATCAATCCATTCAACAGAAAGCATAATATCAATGCAGAGACATTTAAACTGGTTTATCTTAATGGTTGTCAAACATTTCAACCTAAGTAATTATTTATTGGGATGTAAAATGCATCAATAATCGGGGTCCTTAAAGCTGGAATCTATAGTGCTGATACTTCCACGTCCATTTGAGATATTACAACAAAGACGTTATTTCAAACAACGAACYCTGTTTATTTGGTTCTGACATCATTGCAGGAACAAAAGAACATCAGAGTATGTACTTTTTACCATCATGATGGATGCTCATCTCCTTCGTTACAAAATCGTTAACAAATGTGCCTGGGGCGACCGCAGATTAGCGTTTTTTGTCATGAATCATTTTCTGGAGGCAGCTCTGCAGCGTGGTCACTAGCTGGCACCGCCACCAAGTCATAAAATCCTGTTTTAAACCTAACCTTAACCACACTGCTAACCCTAATGCCTACCCTAACCTTAAATATAGACCGAATAGCTCATTTTAGTTTTCATGAATTTTTACAAAAGATCCCATTTTGACGTTGCAGCTTGCCGAAAGATTGCTGGAGCTGACAAGGTAAAAATCTGTCATTCTGCCTGTGAGCAAGGCAGTTAATCCACTGTTCCCCGAGCGCCCGAAGACGTGGATGTCAATTAAGGCTGCCCTCCGCACCTCTCTGAATCAGAGGGGTTGGATTAAATGCGGAAGACACATTTCAGTTGAATGCATTAAATTGTACAACTGACTAGGTATCCCCTTTTCCCTTTCCTATCTAAGGGGAAATTGCTCAGTTCTGCCTCCAGGACAATAAACGTCAACCTGCGGGGTGACCAGTGACACCTTTTGTGGATTTTAGCTTTAAGGATTAGCCTAGTCCCAGATCTGTTTGAGCAGTCTTGCCAGCTCCTGTGGTCATTGTCAATGTCAAACACAAACATATCTGAGACCAAACTAGTTAAGTATCACCTTGGATACAAATCTACAGTYCGTATCCATTTTATGGTGTACAGTGAAAATACCAGTAAATACCACTCAAATATAGTACATTCATGTCATGTTCATTCAGTCCCTTTGTTTACAATCGAGAGCATTTGTCTTTTCCTTCCAGTCCCTGATATTAATAGTATATCTCATAGAGAGAACTGTTATACAGTACACTGAGTTTGAAGTMAAGTTGCAGTACCACTTTAAAGAAGAGGACAGATCCGGGGAAGTTGGGGTTCTTCTTGATGTTCTTGATGACGGCCGTCTGGACGACCTCCCCCCCACACTCCACCATGAGACTGGGAGAGGTGACTGTGGCCAACTGGTAGGTCTTCATGTTCCTCAGACCCCAGGCTAAGATCTAGGACACAACACAAACACACACACAAGCACGAGTGTGCATGAACACACACACACACACACGAGAAAGAGAAACACAGAGGAGAATGTGTGTGTGTGTCTTCATGTGTGTGAATGTGTGCTTGCGTGTGTGTTCATGTGTGTGTGTGTGTGTTGTGTGTGTATGAGTTCATGCATGCACAAGCGTGCATGTGAGTGTGTGTTTGATGGTTTTGCGGACTGCCTGAGGCCTCACCTCGATGGCGGTAAGCTGTACGACAGGCCTGATTCCCTGGGGAACCATGTAGAGCGTCGCTCCTCGTCTGGGGGGCACCAGGGGCAAGTCACTCTCATTGGCCTAAAAGTAATACAAATCAATCAATCAATTAAATGTATTTCATATAGTGATGTTCACAAAAAAGTGCTTTACAGTAACTCGACCTGGACTGGAGTTGATGGAAGTTGCACCAACCACTGACACACAGTCAGATATTTTCCACCCACCTGGCACTTGAGGTTAGGGGTAAAGCAATCTGATCCTAGATCTGTGGTTAGGAGCTACTTTCACCTTAAAAACARTGCAACACGGGGCACTACCCAGCTAGCATATTTGCTTCATTGGAAGTTGTGGGAACGTACTTTTTTGGTTTCCCATTTGTTCTGGTAGAGAAGCCATAAGAGAAGCCACGTTCTTAGAACGTAAGTGAAATTTTCACCTGTTCTGGGAACACATTTTTAAGTTGCAGGGAGGTTCTGAGAAAGTTTTATTACGGTTCTCTGAATGTTTTCCTGTGAGGTTTTCTAAACTTTGAGAATGGAAATTCTAGGTTATTTGAAGGCAATTAAATAATGTTCTGAGACTTTTAATAAAACTGCTAGCTTAGTTTGGGTTACCTGTTTTGAACTCCAAGCACWGACAGGACACATGAAAATGAATTTGCTTAGGCATTAATCATGTAAACACATTTCTTTTTTATTGTGGCACAGCGTCAGTGAGATGCAAACCTATGAGCTTCTGTTGTCTATCCATGGAATTAGCCCACTGCACCAGCAGGTTGGAGCTAGCATGCCATATTYTTTTTTAACTCATACAAAGCTGTTAATTTTWGTCTATTCAAACAGACCCCATTTCAAAGGAAACAAGTACTCATTAAGAGCAGGTGTGGCCAATTGTTGGGCACGGCCAACACACTTAACAAGATAAAGGATAGAGAGAGTTTTGTTGATGCTGAGAAGAACGGAATGTATATGTTTTAAACATACATTCTAAAAACGTTCTGTGCACGTTACAAAAAAGTTCTTAACGTTATCCGAACAATTTSAGAACATTACTTTAAATAGAACCATGAGGAAACCTGTAGGAAAAGTTATTCTGAAGTACTGAAATTCCCACAGAAGAATGTTGTTTCTTAACGTTCTCGGAACTATTTCAGAACATTCCCAATGTCAAACAAATTGGAGAATGTTCCTAGAACATTACCAGCATATTAATTGAATGTAACCATCTTTGAACTTTAAGGAAACGTTCTGTTAAAGTAATGAAATACCAAGAAAATACAGTTRTTTTGTCAGGTTCCTTAAATGTYKTGAGAATGTTCCAAAGCCAAGTAACTATCCTGCACCATTCCCAGAAAGTTGCGGGAAGGTTGTATATAAAATAACTATAGGACCACAAAGCTTTCACCAAGCTCTAAGAAACATACGGTTCTCAGAACATTATGTGCTAGCTGGGWAGTACTTTACCTTGTCTTTCAGCAAAAGCTCAGCAGCCACCAGCATCTCTCCTGCGTTGCGACCTTTCTTGGTGACGGGGAACCACAGCAGTTTGGGGGAGACCACCGTGCCGAGGTTCAGCTTCACCACAGGGGGACACGTACAGCGACCCATGGCCTCGTCTTTACCCTGAGAGTCGGACACAGCACAGGGATATGTAGCATCTACATTTACATTTTAGTACATTTAGCAGACACTTTTTCAGAGCGACTTGCAATCAGTGCATTCAACTAAAGTAGGTAAACAACCACATATCCAGATAATTTCAAGTAAAACCTTAAAAAAATGACTAGCTAATAGTACAAGAAAAACAAACGGTCACGGCTGTTGAAGTATGAGGACCAAGGTGCAGCGTGGTGAGCGTACATTTTACTTTATTTAAGAATGACGCCGACAAAAAACAATAAACCATACAAAACAAACCGTGAAGCTAAAGGCAATAGTGCCAACAAACAAAGACAACTTCCCACAAAGAATGGTGGGGGAAAAAGCTACCTAAGTATGGTTCCCAATCAGAGACAACGATAGACAGCTGTCCCTGATTGAGAACCATACCCGGCCAAAACATAGAAAATCATAGAAACACAAAACATAGAACGCCCACCCCAACTCACGCCCTGATCAAACCAAAATAGAGACATAAAAAAGATCTCTAAGGTCAGGGCGTGACACAAAAACAACAGTTATTTTGTTATTTTTTGTCTCAAGGACAGTGCACTCATCCAAGATGCTTCCAACATACACGCTTTAAAAAATAAGAATAACAGATAGCTAGACAAGTATCAACTGCTTGCACTAGTCAAAAACAATGGTACCAAAATATTTTTGAACTTACAATATGACACTGTTGAAATAGACAGGGCTGGATGTGACTTAACAGGGCACAGGTGAATAAGTCCAGGTGAACAGGCAGTGGATGGAAATTGACGGGTGTAATCTATTGACTTGACTTGGACTCACAGGATTCATTGAAATGTACTTAGTGGTGGTCACACACATTGACCACATACATGTACATAAGTGTATCACATGTATGTACAGTGCTCGTCTGGTATTGCACCACTAAGTGTTGCTAATACACTACAACTGGTAGGGTAAGTGAGGGTACGATAGGGTACATACCACCTGGTCACTGTCATAGAGCTCYAGCACCACGTTGGGGGGGTTCTGTGCAATGGTCTGGGGGTCTCCATAGATCTCGATYTCATTAAAGATGAGGGTCTGGTCCCAGGTGGGGTTCAGAGTGGCCCMGATYACCTCCGTGGTCTTACTCACATGGAGGAAGGACACATGGGCGTAGGGATCTGAAGCAGGAGACCAGAGCACAGTCATTGTATTGATAAAACGGATTTAATCAGCTAGTGGTTCAATTACAACTGCTGTGAGGATCGGGTTACGCTTCCACCTCCACCTCTCTCTTTCCCCATGCAAGGCTAGTGYAAACAACCCAGTCTGTTCCCACTAGCATTGCTTAGATGTTTCAAAAGTGCTAGCCAGGAGATTGTGGACGGTGCTCAATAACTAGCTAACAAACAAATGGTTTGGATGCAACAAACCGCTTGGTAAGTTGAAAAAAAGTGAGCTATCCATTTATCTACATTGTATGATGTTCCTCACCTGAGAAGCTGTCCCTGTCCATGGCGATGAGATTCCTGGCCTGATAGACATACACCCTCAGATGGTACATATACGACCCTGAAGAGAGAGTGATAGTGATTTAATGTCATCTGAAAAGTGTGGGCCCAGACTTCCTGAGAGGAAGAGCAGTGGAGTGGAGGAATCTGAGGAGAAATCAACATTTKGGCTGCGGCCAGACAGAGATTCTCCGTAAAAAACAACAACATTTGGGCCAGTGTTTTTTCAAGTGGAGTCATACCTTCACGAACAAAGGAGATGATGAATGTCTATCTGTCATCAAAAAAATGCTGATGTTGTCCATTAAGTATGCAACTCGTTTGCAAAATGTGGAAATTCTTTTACTTTTTTGATGGAAAAACCGGACCGTGACCAATGCTTATGAGTTTTTCATACTCTTTCATCTATCTCTGTGTGGCCACAGCCTTAATCACTTAATCAGTGTCTGCAATCAGCTGGCATGGGTCAATGTTACTCACGGTCAAAGTTACAGGAAACGGTGGGTGTGTTGGCACCAAACAGTCTGGCTGCGTCCTTCTTACTGGCCTTCTCATCAACATCTACCCCCTGTAGACKAAACACAGAGGCTATGTTTACAAAGACACCCCCAGTCTGACCTTTTCCCACTAATTGGTCTTTTGACCAATCAGATCAGCTCTTTTGCCAATAAGTGGGAAAAAGATCAGAATAGGGCTGCCTGTGTAAACACAGCCAGAGAGACGGAGACCAGTTCAGAACAGGACTAGCAATGCCTTCATTAGAGAGATGGGTAATTCTAGAGTGGTGAAAGTTGAATASATTTGTCTTTATTTTATAGTTATTACTTTATCATGATCATCCATTAGGAAAATATGTGCATTGATTACAAGCTCATCATGACATGACATCAGGACAAAATAACACAACCAACACAACCACGGCCAAGTCCAAAAAAAGAAACACTAGATCCTACCCCCTAGAGACACATAGAAGATTTTAYATTATTGGACCCTGCTGGAGCTATAACGATATTGCTTAAATCTATCCAATCCTCTTGAATCTCCATAAGTGTCCAGGGACTAGGGGTTTGGGTTTGTTTCTGGATAGGGCCCATGATGGTACAGCAGCACAAATAGCACACCACCGTGAATAAATTAATAGGGCATGAGTCAACTCTGGTCTAATCTGTGCCTTTTGAGTCCGTTGCCAACCAGGATCACTGGGCAGGAAGGGGCAGATGGAGGAGAATAATGAGAGGATATTATAATCAAGATAACACACTACAAGGCACTTGGCCAAATTCCATTTTATTATCATGGACTGGGTTTCCCAAAGCCTTTTGATGGGTTCTGACTTTTAGATATGAAATACACATATTCATGTCACTGAGGGTGAGAGGGGAATGTATAACGTTTACATTCTGTCAGGATATGTTATTGTTAGCCATCAGGGATCCTATGGGAGGAGAAGAGACACAGTCTGGTACCAGTCAACATGACAGCCGTGAGTTGGGGAGGTGTGAGCAATTTGGGCAGAGGTCAGGTTAGATGAAGTGAGGAAGAAAATATATCACTAATCTTCTGGATAGCAACAGAGGTGTATTGGCTGTTCCGATGTGTAACGAGGGGCTCAGCATAGTAGAAATGGTTAAATACCAGTGCTTGTGTGAATATGTTCCTTGTCTTAKGCAGCTGTATGACCCAGTGGGTGAAAAAATGAGCTTTAATAAGCGTCTGTGAGTTTTTTACTCTGTTTATCTAGAACCTAACACTTTGTAACTAAAGTATTACTTTATTTGTCTCCACAACCCAGTCACACAGCTGAGAGAGAGCAACAATTATAAAATTGACTATCAATCATCAATCTTCTGCCCGTGAAAAAACAAAATTTGTAAAATGAAGCACTTTTGATGTACTTTGATGTGTGGCATTAGAGTCTAGTTTAAGTCTAGCCTTCCTGTGTAAGTCAATTGTTTTTGAACTCAGAAGAAGTTACTGACCAGCGCCCCCTCCAATCTGAAGATGGCTGATGCTCCTATCCCATCTGACGGAGCCATCTTGCGTCTCCAGCGGCGACGGCGGAATGTGTCAGACGAACGCTCCTTCCTGTGGAACTTCCAGCCAATCAAGGACGAGTATTCCCAGCCTTCGCCGGGATCCCGCCTCTACAGAGTCAACAGAGAGGCAGTGGACAATGTGTAAGAACTAGAACTTTAGCACTTGAAATACAGACACACACATGCTTCCACTCTACCCTGCACACTAAACATTTTCCTCCTCTCTTCTTCTATAACCTCTTCCTTCTCCTCCATCCTCCTTTCCCTTCTTCCCCTTCCTTCTCCTCTTCCTCTTCTATAACCTCTTCCTTCTCCTCCATCCTCCTTTCCCTTCTTCCCCTTCCTTCTCCTCTTCCTCCTCTTCCTCTTCTATAACCTCTTCCTTCTCCTCCATCCTCCTTTCCCTTTTTCCCCTTCCTTCTCCTCTTCCTCTTCT
>NC_036860.1:4309725-4317667 GCF_002910315.2 Salvelinus sp. IW2-2015
CTCCAGTCATCCTCCCACTTCCAGCCAGCAGGACACTCTATCTCCCCTGGACTCTGGCTCTTCTGCCCATTCTACACAGAACAGTCACAGTCAGTCACTTCCAACATTACACAATGGCTGTATATCAACATGTGACAATGACACCACATACAACATCAAAACAATACAGAGAGACTGTTTATAAAAGTAGGGAAGTAGCACTGTATTTTCCCCTCTGGGTATTCTGTGTGGGAGGGATTGATTCACATTGGTTTCTAGTCTCCTATCAAGTATTTAACTAAGCCTCTATATATATGGGATTCATTGAAACAAGCACGATTGTGGTAAAAGGTAGCTGTCTGTGTAAACTCCCCGACATCAAAACAATAAGCGTCACAGTTTGAAAACATCAAGGCTACGCAGCTTAGCCTGAAATCCAGACCTGTTTTCATTCCTTGTACTCGGTGTCATATGCCAAACAGTCTGGACATTTGGCAACTTCAACGTTCAATATCCAGAATTTTAAGTACAACTATAAATACTGTTATTAAGAAATAACTTTTATTTTATTTTTAGCTACAATTCTTGGCATGCCAAGGAGAGACAAAAAGTGGAATGGTACCCAGGCTATATGCAGCTTTCTTGACAAGGGAAACATGACTTAAAACATGACAGTGAGTGATATGTGCATAAAATGAATCCAGGGAAGAGCACCTGTCGCTACTTAGTCTAGTAGATCAAATTGCATAGGAAACAGACTAAATGGCTTCAGTTTCGTTGGCCTCTTTTTGTAAGACAAAGAGAACATACAATTTCGTCCTAAAGGGAGAATTAATGTGACACTGAGGGGTCAGCTTAACTTCTCAGTGTTACATATTTCTTCCCTCTTGTAGATAGAGGGGTCTGAGTACAGGCAACAGGGTTGTCTCTAGCAATAGTGTGTGTGTCTGTGTGTGTTGCTCTTGTCTCACCACGTCTGTGAAGGGGTCGGCAGCAGGCTTCCACTCCCCGCCAATGAAACGTGTCTCGTTCTGGTAGACCTCGTCTGTGAACTCTGTGTGCCCCGCGTCTGCTTCTGTTAGCAGGCTGAATCACACAGACACACACGTTTGTTTGACTATCCTTGTGGGYACCAAACAATGATTCCCATTCAAAATCCAATTTTCCTTAACCTCTAACCCTAACCCCTAACCCTAACCCTAACCTTAATCCAAAACCCTAACCCTAACTCCTAAAACTAACCCTAACCCTAATTGTAACCCTAACCCTAACCCTAAAATAGCCTTTTTCCTTGTGGAGACCGGCGAAATGTCCCCACTTGTCAAAATGTTCCTGGTTTCACTATCCCTGTGAGGACTTCTGGTCCCCACAAGGATAGTAAAACCAAACACAGACATACACATCACAAATAGCGGGCTTGATCCCACTAACCTACCGAGTACTGGCAGCTGGAGCCTAGACGAGGAATGCTCACCTCTAGTGGAAAGAAGTTAGGATTGAACCACTGAAGAAATGTCTTGAAAAAGGTKAAATCAACCAAATCAATGAGGTAACTGTGTCTGGGGAAAAGTCAAATCAACCAAATCAATGAGGTAACTGTCTGGGGAAAGGTCAAATCAACCAAATCAATGAGGTAACTGTTTGGGGAAGTGTTTCTATAGGAGTACTATGAGGGGGCTGGTGTTGTGCACTCCTGACTCAGAGGCAAACAATGAGGACTTAGGTGGAGTGGATGAGGTGGAAGTGGGACTATTGTGTACTGAGTACTATACTCATCTACAGAGACGGAAAGAGGATGATTCCCTAACAACAACCACAGACATTGCCAGACCAAGCTAGATTCGTGTGGGTGGGGTAGTCCAACTGAAATGTAAACTACTGAAAACAAACAATGAAAACAGGAAGTTTCTACTTAAATTCAATTATTTATAGCGCAAGAGATCTCCCGCTCACCATCTATCAGGGTCCACAAACTTCTGTGTGTGTGTGTGTGTGTGTGTGTGTGTGTGTGTGTGTGTGTGTGTGTGTGTGTGTGTGTGTGTGTGTGTGTGTGTGTGCATTCGTGCGTGGGTGTGTGTCCTTGATGAGTTGGCACCCATCTCATACTACTAATCGACACAGGTACTGTGGTGTGTGTGGATATCGAGTATAAGTAATGCGTGTGGAGGAGTATGAGTGTTGTGTGTGCGTGTTTGTGTGTGTGCCGCACAACGTACAGTCATTTGTTGGTGTGTGCGTAAGGGCATGCCAACAGGTCATCTCCTCACCCTCTCTTCGGGGTCGACGACACCATCGCCTTCCACTCCCACCCCTGGGGGGCATGAAGCGCTCCTGTTTCAGCTTCACCTTCCCCGCATTCACGTCAGAGAACTTATGCCGGCAACACCAACCCTGTGGTGCCCACTTCCCAAACCTGGGCCGGTTCTCATACTGAGGGTGAAGAGGGAGACGCGAGAATGAGGGGGTGAGGAAAAGAGATTCATCAGCATAGTAAAGACCAGCTAAAATACCAACTTTAGTACTGTAAAACAAAGCATTGCCACAAAATCCATGTGAATAACAATAAGAATACCATTTCTGCAAACACACTGAAGGTTCCTCTGGTGGAAGCTGTTGAACTTCTTCTCGTGGGCAGAGAGGCCCAGCCACATGTTGACACGGAGCTGGACAGGGATCTTCACGCCTTTGTTTTGTCCATGGGTACTGGCCGAAACAAACAAACAACAAAACTAAATACTACTACATCGGGTTGAGCGATTACAGATTTTCATATCGAGCACTAATCGGCGTTAGCTACCTTTAGCTAACTGAATGTTTAAAATTATATTGACGGTATTGAAAATCACCTGGGTTATTTCGAAAATACACTGGTATTTGGTATATACGGTTTATTCATCCAACCCTACTGTACATCACCTATGACAACGCCATGTAGGTAACTGCATGTTATCTCTGAACGTTTATGCCACATCTGAGGTTTAAACCATCACCTGCGTTTAAACAGATCTGCCCCCTGGACTCTTCCTCTCTTCGCACTCTGACAGACATTGTCATTGGACATTGACACAAAACTGATTGATTATGAGCCTTTTCCCAGCAGCCAAAACTGAGAAAAAATAGTTGAAAGGACATCAGTTTCTGATTATAATGACGTAATTTCAACCAGTTTCGCTTCAATATCCACTAACAATGTTTGTGGCATCAGTTTTAACCCTCTGTACACCTTAGTAATAACTGCATGAAGACTGTCTTGGTCCTGCTGCAGTACTCCTGTACTATTATCATACCACTATACCAGGGGTAGGCAATATGATTCAGCAGCGGGCTGATTTTTGTCGGATCGGATGGTCGGGAGCCGGAACATAATTAGAATAATTTGTACACTGCAAATTGACCACAACTAATTCCAAAAAGAGATTGTATTTGAAAATAATAATTTCCTACCTTGATTACATTGAGACATGATCTCGTCACTTTTTACTATACTTAAGCAATAAGACCTGAGAGGGTGTGGTATATGGCCAATATACAACAAGGAGTGCCTGGATACAGCCCTTAGCCATGGTATATTGGCCACATACCACACCCCCTCGGGCCTTATTGCTTAATTATACCACTACTACTACTACAACTTAAACAAGTACTACTACTATTAGCACTAATACTAGTGATAATAGTAGTAGCATGATCAGTAGTCTCTGTTCTCCATCATAATACCTGCATTAAGATAGTATGGGTCCTGCCGTAGAATTTCCCTACCATTATCATACTGCTACACTTACTACTACTACTACTACTACTACTACTACTACTATTATCACTAGTATCAGTCTGTTCTCCATCCTAGTACCTGCATAAAGATGGTCTGGGTCCTGCCACAGTATTTCCCACAGGCCTGCTCACTGTAGGTGGAGTAGAGGATCTGATTGGCTGGGAGACGGGCGTACGCCACCCTCCTCTCTCCACGCAGCATCCAGATCACCACGTCAGGCATACTGTTCTGGGGCTGAGCGAAATACAGGTATGAAAGAGAGATTATTAAGAGATGGGGAGAGAGAGTTTTCCGTTGATAGTAGTAGAGAGAGAGCGAGAGACAATTCAATTCACAGGCTGGTACGTGTGCTCAGGGTTCAAATTGAGTGGGCTTGGCACTCCCATAACAAGTCATGGCACCCTCAAAATAAGGGCACGCCCTTACTTTAAGGACATTCCAATAATCAATGTGCTATTGAACCCTGAATGTTGTGAGAATGTCAATGTCTTGTTGTTCCTGACCTCCTCTGCAAGCTGTTTCAGTCTCTCCAGCCAGTCCTCGATGTCTGTCAGAGTGGCTAGAACGTCGGTGGCCTCTTCCTTCAAGCGTTTGGCCATCTCTCTGATGCTGGCCACTGCCGAATCACGCAGCTTCTTAATCTGGACGTCCAGCGCCGTCAGGTTGGGCCTGCCCTCAAGCTCTGGTACCTGAAAGCTATCAGAAGCTAGCATGAGGCTACAGAAACTATACTGAAGCTATCAGAAGCTTTAAAGCTATAAGAACCTATATGACGCTATAAGAACCTAGCATTAAGCAATCAAAATCTAGCATAAAGCTATCAGAAGCTAGTGTTCAATTATCAAAACGTATCATGAAGCTATCAGAACCTAGCATGAAGCTATTACAACCTCACATTAACTAACGAACGTGAAGCTAGGGTGAAGCTATCACAACCAACCACAAAGCTACCAGAACCTAGCATGAAATTATCACAACCAAGCATTAAGTTACCAGAACATATCATGAAGCGATCTGAATCTAGCATGAAGCTAGGATAAGTTGGAAGGAAGCTAACAGAACCTAGCAAGAAACTTTCATAAGCTGAGATACGATCGATGAATGTCTTACTTGCTCAGATCCTCAATCATGTGGTTGATGAGTTTGAGCCAGATCTCAGCCAAGCGCGCCTCTGAAGCTTTGGCAAGGATGGCTGTTCTCAAAGAAGTGAGGTTGGATTCCTGGAAGAAATGACAACAAAATAATAAAGTTGCAACAACTGAGAATTATCCCATGATTGGTTGATTTATTATTTGATTGGTCGATTTGTTGAAAGTGTTTCTCACCAGTCTATCTGCGATGTAGAGGATGATGTTGACTGAATCCAATCGGTGGCTAATGTCTTCCCAGAAGGATGTGAGGATGACAACAGGTTTGGTGTCAGCCCAGGGCAGGTAATAGTAGTGGTTACCTACAGGAGAAACAGAACTAAGTCATATTCAGTTCAAGCTGCAGAGTGGTATATACCTGTACAACTTGACAATTTAGTCCTGCTGTATGGGGATGTCTCTACTGCACTGGGAACAGCAATGCACTTTTGATAGGCATGAGAAGTATTCGGAAAGAATTGATTAAATCGTTTTTCCCTCTCATCAATCTACACACAATACCCCATAATGACAAAGCAAAAACAGGTTTCTGAATGTCCTTGAGTGCCCCAACCAGAGCACGACTTGAACCCGATCGAACATCTCTGAAGAGACCTGAAAATAGCTGTGCAGCAACACTCCCCATCCAACCTGACAGAGCTTGAGAGGATCTGCAGAGAAAATTGGGAGAAACTCCCCAAATACAGCTAAGACAACCTTGTAGCGTCATACCCAAGAAGACACAAGGCTGTAATCGCTGACAAAGGTGCTTCAACAAAGTACTGAGTAAAGGGTCTGAATACTTATGTAAATGTGATATTTCCTTTTAAACATTTTTAATAAATAGGCAAACATTCCTAAAAACCTGTTTTCGCTTGTCATTATGGGGTACTGTTTGTAGATTGCTGAGGAATTAGCTTTATTTCATCCATTTTAGAATAAGGCTGTAACGTAACAAAATGTCGAAAAAGTCAAAGGGTTTCAATACCTTCCGAAGGCACTGTATGTTTTCCTGTTTTCATATGCATGACTGTGTATAGTTCGTCTGCCTTGTGCCTTTAGAATTGATAGATAAACAAACACATGCTCCCGAAGCATGGGTGCTAAAAAAAGCTTTATTTTGTAAACATTCAGATATCAGGTCTAATCAAGGTCTAATGTGTTGGCACTGGGCTGGAACAATAGCTAGCACACCAGGAGGGTACCCATCAGGATTGAAGAACACTGGTGTATAGTCTAGGTTTTCTCACCGTCAAACACAGCACAGCTGTATTGGGTTGTGGATGCCAGCGGCATGCAGGTGGAGTCCAGCTTGTTGCCGTAGTTACCGATGCTGACCTCGAACTGGATTGGCTCACCGGGCTCCTGGAGCATGCAGGAGCTGTGGAACACTGTATGCTTTATAGAATAGATAAGCTTGCCAAGAAACTCACAGAAAAGAGAATACTGATCTAAACCAGATGTTCCTTGCCTATATAAGCTAAAATGTATTTTTGTTTAAGAGAGACCAATCTGCTGCGTCCAGAAAAGGTCTCCCCTGCACACAGGTAACTATCCCTGTCCCGCTCGGAAGGAGTGGACCAAAGCGCACGCGTGGAACAATGTCTACTATTTTATTATTAGTAACAAAAAACACTTGAAACAAAGCATTAACAAATACCGAAAGCGACAGTAACTAGCGACGAGACTAAACAGAAAGATAACTACCCACAAACACCAGAAATGATTCCCAATCAGAACAACGATAGACAGCTGCCTCTGATTGGAACCACACTCGGCAAAAACAAAGAAATAGAAAACATAGAAATAAAGAAACTAGAATGCCCACCCTAGTCACCACCCTGGCCTACAATCAAATAGGCCAGGGCGTAACAACTATTGTGAATAATGCTGGTGAATGCTTAATAGTTTTCTGACTACAAGAGCAATTTCTCTACAACAATTAATTAGAATCTCTTCTTAGAAAACTTGCTCTATAGCTATCTCCTATAAGGAGGATATTATAACAGCCAGTGGAACAATTTGCAAGCCATCAAACATTACAAAGCAAGAAGCAAATCTCATAATTTAAATTCCTCAAATCTAACATGTATTTTACCATTTTTAAAGGTTAACATTCTTGTTGTAGATTCCCACCAAAGTGTCCAATTCAATAGGCTTCTCTTTCAGCGAAAGCACCCACAACACTATAATGTTAGGTCCACACACACACAACTCCCAGAAAATTCCGGCACATTCCAAAGAGAGGAGGTCACAAAAGCACAATATAATGATACAAATTAATCACTAACCTTTGATGATATTCATCAGATGACACTCATAGACTTCATGTTACACATACATATATGTCTTGTTCGAGTAAGTTCATATTTATATCAACAAAACTCAGTTACATTGGCGCCATGTTCAAAATGCCTCCAAAATATCCAGAGAAATTGCAGAGAACCCGTCAAATACAGAAATAACTCATCATAAACTTTGATGAAAGATACATGTTTTACATAGAATTAAGATAAACTTGTTCTTAATGCAACCGCTGTGTCAGATTTCAAAAAGCTTTACGGCAAAACACAATATTCAAATAATCTTAAAACAGCGTTCAGCCACAAAAGCAAGCCATACAGTTACCCGCCAAATTGTGCAGTCACAAAAACTCATAAAAAGCATATTAAATCTTCACTTATCTTTGCTGATCTTCGTCGGAATGCACTCCCAGGACTCCCACTTCCACAAGAAATGTTTGTTTTGTCGGTAATGTCCATCATTTATGTCCAAATAGCTATTTTTTGTAGCGTGTTTGGTAAACAAATCCAACGTCAGGAAGCGATTACCTAAAAGCTGATGAAATGTCCAAAAGTTCCGTAACAGTCAGTAGAAACATGTCAAACGATGTATTGAATCAATCTTTAGAATGTTTTTTAACATAAATCTTGAATAACATTCCAACCGGAGAATTACATTGACTTCAGAAATGAGCGATGGAACAGAGCTCCCTCTCATGTGAACGCGCATGGTCAAAGAATGGTCAGTCATGGCAGACCTGACTAATTCCCCTCTCATTCGC
>NC_036860.1:4319903-4325634 GCF_002910315.2 Salvelinus sp. IW2-2015
ACTGACACACGACAATACTTCCTCCTCCGCTGGTACTTCTGAAGCACAAACAAGAGGTCAGGGGTGCTTTTCCATGTACATTCATTAAAGGTGTTATTGTGGACTAAAACAAAATTGGAATGGAAACACTGGTCTACACACAAGAAATCTGGATGGAGGGTAAACTTTTCCCTTCTAGCTTTCTCTGTATCCATTTTCATCAGTTCTTCTCTAAGTTTGCAAGTTTCGTACCAGGTTGGGGTCAATTCGAATTGAAGGAAGTCAATTCCGGAAGTAATTGAATTACTTTTGAAGTAAATAGCTCTACCTTACAATTTATTGAGAAGTCATGGAAAATAATGCCCTTTTTTAAATTATTGAACTGGAATTTCAAATTACTTTAAATTGACTGCTTCAATTGAATTGACACCAACCCTGTTTCAGACCTTATAATACATGAACAACAATATCCCAGCTATGACAGGGTCCCACCCTCTCTGTGTACCTGGGCCACAGGATGTTATCACTGGAGATGTTGTCCAGCTTCCTGTCAGCTTTGCCCTCCAGCTGAGTGGAGAGCTCGATGAGGACTCTGCCCCTGTAGGCCACCCCTTCACCCTGGTAGAAGACAGAAGACAGACAAGACAGACAGACAGACCAGACAGACAGACAGACAGACAACAGACAGAAGACAACAGACAGACAGACAGAGACAGACAGACAGCAGACAGACAGACAACAGACAGACAGACAGACAGACAGAAGACAGACAGACAGACAGACAGACAGACAGACAAGACAGACAGACAGACAGACAGACAGACAGAACAGAAGACAGACAGACAGACAGACAGAACAGACAGACAGACAGACAACAGACAGACAGCAGACAGACAGACAGACAGACAGACAGGACAGACAGACAGACAGACAGACAGACAGCGACAGACAGACGACAGACGACAGACAGGACAGACAGACAGACAGACAGGACAGACAGACAGACAGACAGCAGACAGACAGACAGACAGACAGACAGACAGACAGACAGACAGACAGACAGACAGACAGACAGACAGCAGACAGACAGACAGACAGAACAGACAGACAGACAGACAGACAGACAGACACAAGACAGACAGACAACAGACAGACAGACAGAAGACAGACAGGACAGACAGACAGACAGACAGACAGACGAACAGAAGACAGACAGACAGACAGACAGACAGACAGACAGACAGACAGACAGACAGACAGACAGACGCCAGACAGACAGACAGACAGACAGACAGACAGACAGACAGACAGACAGACAACAGACACGACAGACGAAAACACAGTGATACTGTAATCGTGTGCTACACAAGATGTTCCTATCACACAGGAAATTACTTGAGAAAAAAAATTGTGAAGGAAAAATTCAGCTTAATGACAATTGTGTTAGCACTGTACGTGTGCTTTAAAGCTATTATCCAAGTTGAACTAGCACCGGACAATCTGGATTTGAGGAAGGGAGTATGAAACGTGGCAATCCCACGTGTTATACATTGGAAGACGGGGGATACCTGTATGCTTATTAGAATAGATAAGCTTGCCAAGAAACTCATCAGAAAAGAGAATACTGATCTAAACCAGATGTTCCTGCCATATAGCTAAAATGTATTTTTGTTAAGAGGTAGCCAATGCTGGATACGTCTCCAAAAAAGTCTCCCCTGCACAGGTAACTATTTAACGCCTGTCGTCGAAGGAGTGGACCAAAGCGCAGCGTGAAAAGTGTTCATGATTTTTATTTATATCAAAAAACACTTGAACAAAGTAACAAAACGAAAGCGAACAGTTCTGTCAGGTAACAGAGACTAAACAGAAAAATAACTACCACAAACACAAAATATGATTCCAATCAGAGACAACGATAGACAGCTGCCTCTGCATTGGGAACCACACCGCGCGAAAAAACAAAGAAATAGAAACATAGAAATAAAGAAATAAACTGCCACCCTAGCACCCTGGCCTAATCAAAAATAAGCCAGGGCGTAACAACTATTGAATAAATGCTGCTGGTGAATGCTTAATAGTTTTCTTGACTACAAGAGCTAATTTTCTACAACATTTAAATTCTGAATCTTAAAACTTCTTATGGCTGCAATCCGTTAACAGGATGATATGACAACAGCCAGTGAAAGTGCAGGCGCCAAAATTCAACAAAAAAAGAAATCTCATAATTAAAATTCCTCAACATACATGTATTTTAAACCATTTTTAAAGGTAATCTTGTTGTTAAATCCCACCAAAGTGTCCAATTTCAATAGGCTTTTCAGCGGAAAGCACCACAAACGATTATTTAGGTCACCACCAACTCCCAGAAAAATTCCGCCATTTTTCCAGCCAAAGAGAGGAGTCCAAAAAGCACAAATAGAGATAAAATTAATCACTAACTTTGATGATATTCATCAGATGACACTCATGGACTTCATGTTACAACTACATATTAGTCTTGTTCGAGTAAGTTCATATTTATATCCAAAAACCTCAGTTTACATTGCGCCATGTTCAGAAGTCCTCCAAATATTCCAGAGAAATGCAGGAGAGCCACGTCAAATAACAGAAATAACTCATCATAAACTTTGATGAAAGATACAGTTTTACATAGAATTAAGATAAACTTGTTCTTAATGCAACCGCTTGGTCAAATTTCAAAGCTTTACGGCAAACACACATATTCTAAATAATCTGAAAACAGCGTTCAGCCACATAAAGCAAGCCATACAGTTACCCGCCAAATTGTGCAGTCAACAAAAACTCATAAAAAAACATTATAAATCTCACTTATCTTTGCTGATCTTCGTCGGAATGCACTCCAGGACTCCCACTTCCACAAGAAATGTTTGTTTTGTCGGTAATGTCCATCATTTATGTCCAAATAGACTATTTTTGTAGCGTGTTTGGTAAACAAATCCAACGTCAGGAAGCGCTTACCTAAAAGCTGATGAAATGTCCAAAAGTTCCGTAACAGTCAGTAGAAACATGTCAAACGATGTATTTGAATCAATTTTAGAATGTTTTTAACATAATCTTGAATAACATTCCAACCGGAGAATTACATTGACTTCAGATGAGCGATGGAACAGAGCTCCCTCTCATGTGAACGCGCATGGCCCCCTTTACAGTAGAGGCATCAGACAAGGTTCTACAGACTGTTGACATCTAGTGGAAGCCGTAGGAAGTGCAAACTCATCCATATCTCGCTGTGATTTCAATAGGATCTTGAATGAAAATCGACCAGCCTCAGAATTTCCACTTCGTTTGGATTTTTTCTCAGGTTTTTGCCTGCCATATGAGTTCTGTTATACTCACAGACATAATTCAAACAGTTTTAGAAACTTCAGAGTGTTTTCTATCCAATACTATGACTGAGGAGCAGACCATTTACTCTGGGCACCTCTGTGCACCTTTCATCCAAGCTACTCAATACTACCCCTGCAGCCATAAGAAGTTAATAATTGCATGTTTCTGTGAGAGAGATGTGCATGTTAGATATGCAAATATTTACAATAAGAAATAACAAAACATCCTGCCAGAGCTGAAGCACTTGTCCTCAACCCCAGGGATGGTCTTACCTTGCCAAAGTTGAGTTCCTCGTACGGGTCTGGGAGGCCAGTGAACTCCCTGGGACTGCCGTACAGGTTTAGGTAGCAAGGCCCAAACGCTGGGAGGAAACCCACCTCTGCCTCCCCACTGCTCACTGAAATAAAAAGGCAGGTTCTCTTTGTGAAATGGCTTGCTACAGATATTTTTGAATTAATGTAATATTTACTCCAGTCCATTGCCAAGTACAGTGTAATTAGCCTGGCGACCAGACTGAGCGATAGTGTTAACAAAACAAATCAAATCTTATTGGTCGTGTATACATATTTTGCAGAAGTTATCGAAGATGTAGTGAAATGCTTATGTTTCAAGCTCCAACAGTACAGTAATATCTAACAATACAAAACAATACAGACAAATACAAAACAATTTAAAGAAAGAAATTTAGAAATATCAGAATGAGTCTGGAATAGAAATATACTGTATATACTGTATGTATGTATATAATGGTGTGTATAGACGGTATGGACAGTATATGAATAGACAACGTGTGTACAGCAGTAGTTATACAGGATGAGCCTTTGAAGTGGGTAAAATATATGAAGTGGGTAAAACAGTGTTCAAGTGACCAGTGTTCAATGACTATGTACATACAGTAGGCCAGCAGTCTCTAAGGTGCAGGCTAGAGTACAGAGTGGTAGCTGGCTAGTAACAGTGACTAAGTACAGGGCAGGCTACTGGGCAGAGGCCGGGCTAGGAGTGACTATTTAACAATCTGATGGTCTGGAGATGGGGAAGCTGTTTTTTTTTTTTTACATGGTAATACAACATGGTCTGGTGCCTATGCTACATCTGTAGTCAAACTTTAGTATTTGCAAATGCTGTCCCTGTTTGACAAAAGCAATAAAAATAAAGAGAGGTGCAGTGAAATGTGTTGTTTTATAGGGTCAGCCATAGTAGTAAGGCACCCCTGGAGCAAATTAGGATTACGTGCCTTGCTCAATGGCACATAGACAGATGTTTATACCTGGTCAGCTCGGGTATTCAACAAGGGACCTTTCGGTTACTGGCCCAAGACTCTAACCGCTAGGCTACCTGCCACCCTATAGGGAGGCRTRATACAAAAAMATGACGGTTCTTTACCTTCAGATGACAGATTGGTGCAATTTTCAGCAGGTGTATCTGTTTGAAGGGACAGATGCAATGTGGATGAGACAGGGAACACACACACAGACAGAGAGAGAGAGAGAGAGAGAATGACAGAGAGAGAGAGAAGAGAGAGAGAGAGAAAGAGAGAGAGAGAGAGGACAGAGACAGAGACAGAGAACAGAGACAGAGAACGAGACAGAAGACAGAGACAGAGAGAGAGAAGAGAGAGAGAGAGAGAGAGAGAAGAGAGAGAGAGAGAGAGAGAAAGAGAGAGAGAGAGAGAGAGAGAGAGAGAGAGAGTCAGAGAGCCGAGATGAGCGAGAGAGCGAGAGAGCGAGAGAGCGAGAGAGGGGGGGGGGAGGGGGGGCACGAGGGGAGGGGAGGCTACTTCATTCACCGATGAGGGCTATTTTTGGTCAGCATTTAGGAAATGTGGGTTCCTTCGACATCATTCCTCGGTCAGACGATCACCTGTAGTGAAAAGTTCAATTATGGTATTTAAATAAACGTTCATACAGAGATCACATGGTCTTCAAAGCGTCAAAGTTAGCAAGCATTTAAAGTGAAGGTATACTATGAATGCGATAGATTGTAATACACAGTAAACCGTATATGATGATTGTTTGAAGAATACCAACATACATATCTGTCTTTCCAGAGGAGGATAACCAAATGTCTACCGTCAAATACAGTCAACGTTGATGCTTTCGAACAAACGATGGGATGGAGAACTAAAGAGGGAAAAGAGATGCATTTTGTGGTTTGTCTGGCTTCCATTCATAACATCCAATCTGGTGTTGTGGTGTACCTACAATGTAATACAGAGAGAGGCTAGTTTCATACCTTACCTGAAGAGTTGAATCAGATCTGAGTTCCCTCAGGATTGGCATTTTCTCGACTAATTTTGAGTCGTGCACAGCGTGAAACCAAAACAGATGGTCATCATTAAGCAACATCAAAACTCAAGAGATCTGAAAAATATTTGCCCTAACGGACTTGCGTTTTGTCTTGTCTC
>NC_036860.1:4325826-4362077 GCF_002910315.2 Salvelinus sp. IW2-2015
GTGTTGGCTGTTCATACTAACTTCTGCCATATTGCTTACACGTTTCCTTTACCTAGAAATATGCATACCCAATGGGGTAGGGGGTAAGGGACAAGTGGTAGGTGGAAGAAACAAGAGGTTTAGGGATAAGGAAAGGGGCAAGGGGTTGTTTTTGGACTGGACTAAATGATACTTTGCTGCTGATGGAGGAAGAAGGAATATACACGTACTCTGAGGCATGTCCTCTGCACGGTACACCTTCAGGTTGAGAGTGACCAATCTGAGTGTTACCCCAGCCGGCACCAACAGATTACTCTCTATGTCATCTTGCTCCTCGTTCCGCTCTCTCTTCTCAGTCTGAACACACAGGAGAGGAGAGGGTAGAGAAGAGCCTTGATGAAAAATGGTGTGTTCTATGTAGTTGTYTAACATATTGATATTGTACGCACATTCTACTAAACTCAGCAAAAAAAGAAACGTTCATTTTTCAGGACTCTGTCTTTCAAWYATAATTAGTAAAAATCCAAATAACTTCACAGATATTCATTGTAAAGGGTTTAAACACTGTTCCCCATGATTGTTCAATGAACCATAAACAATTAACAACATGCACCTGTGGAACAGTCGTTAAGACACTAACAGCTTACAGACGGTAGGCAATTAAAGTCACAGTTATGAAAACTTAGGACACTAAAGAGGCCTTTCTACTGACTCTGAAAAACACCAAAAGAAAGATGCCCTGCTCATCTGCGTGAATGTGCCTTAGGCATGCTGCAAGGAGGCATGAGGACTGCAGATGTGGCCAGGGCAATAAATTGCAATGTCCATACTGTGAGACGCCTAAGACAGCGCTACAGGGAGACAGCTGATCATCCTCGCAGTGGCAGACCACGTGTAACAACACCTGCACAGGATCGATACATCCGAACATCACACATGCGGGACAGGTACAGGATGGCAACAACAACTGCCCGAGTTACACTAGGAARGCACAATTCCTCCATCAGTGCTCAGACTGTCCGCAATAGGCTGAGTGAGGCTGGACTGAGGGCTTGTAGGCCTGTTGTAAGGCAGGTCCTCACCAGGCATCACCGGCAACAACGTCGCCAATGGGCACAAACCCACCGTCGCTYGACCAGACAGGACTGGAAAAAAGTGCTCTTCACTGACGAGTCGCGGTTTTGTCTCACCAGGGGTGATGGTCGGATTCGCGTTTATCGTCGAAAGACTAATCGTTACACCGAGGCCTGTACTCTGGAGCGGGATCGACTTGAAGGTGGAGGGTCCGTCATGGTCTGGGGCGGTGTGTCACAGCATCATCGGACTGAGCTTGTTGTCATTGCAGGCATTCTCAATGCTGTCCGTTACGGCGAAGACATCCTCCTCCCTCACGTGGTACCCTTCCCGCAGGCTCATCCTGACATGACCCTCCAGCATGACAATGCCACCAGCCATACTGTTCGTTCTGTGCGTGATTTCCTGCAAGACAGGAATGTCAGTGTTCTGCCATGGCCAGCAAAGAGCCCGGATCTCAATCCCATTGAGCATGTCTGGGACCTGTTGGATCAAAGGGTGAGGGCTAGGGCCATTCCCCCAAGAAATGTCCGGGAACTTGCAGGTGCCTTGGTGGAAGAGTGGGCTAACATCTCACAGCAAGAACTGGCAAATCTGGTGCAGTCCATGAGGAGGAGATGCACTGCAGTACTTAATGCAGCTGGTGGCCACACCAGATACTGACTGTTACTTTTGATTTTGACCCCCCCTTTGTTCAGGGACACATTATTCAKTTTCTGTTAGTCACATGTGTGTGGAACTTGTTCAGTTTATGTCTCAGTTGTTGAATCTTGTTATGTTTATACAAATATGTACACATGTTAAGTTTGCTGAAAATAAACACAATTGACAGTGAGAGGACGTTTCTTTTTTTGCTGAGTTTATAAACTATATAATCAATATTACATTAAGTACAATGGTAGAGAAWGTAGAGAAAGACAGGTGAGGTGTGAGGTGACATAGCATAGTGACACAGCAGTCGTACCGGTGGCTCGTCTCCTGTCCCCACGATGACCAGGCTGACCTTCAGGTAACCTTTGGCCCCCGAGCTAGAGTCATCAGGGTCACTCAGGAGAAGCCACTTCCTCATTATGGCGTGGGCTGTTGACCATAAGAATATACACATTCCAGACACAGACACACACAAAGGATGTCTTTGAAGATAATTGAAGATCAATATAATACTTTGTTTCCTGTAACTCTTCTGTAAAGAGGAACTTACCAGGTTCGTCATATATGTACCCAACATCCAACTGTTAAAATAAAAATAAAGTCTGGTTACAGATACATCACACAACTGATTTTAACCGGATTTCAACCATTTTACTTTAATTTCAATAAACATGCATGTTTGTTGACAACTCAATTAAATATCAAACAAATATGGATGTTGAGGTTATTGCCTGGAAGGACGATTACAGTAATATATTCAATACTGTATAAATACAATGTCGTAGTGTGCATTGTAGCCATACCATATTTGAACAAAGGATTCCTGTGATTTATCCAATGTTTTCTGTCATTGTTATGAAAGGCAAACATAATAGATTGGATGTAATTGATATATTGCTCTGTAAATAACTAAATGAAATGCACTTTTTGTAAATTAGGATGTAAGGATATTTAAATGTCACCTTGAACTCCCCCATTAGACTGTCTGCTCTGAGGGAGTAGGAATCATAGACCTGCATATATATATATATATATACTATAATATATAAAGAGAGAATGAGAGAGAGGAGAGAGAGAGAGAGAGAGAGAGAAGAGAGAGAGGAGAGAAGAGAGAAGAGAGAGAGAGAGGAGGAAGAAGAGAGAGAGAGAGAGAGAGAGAGAGAGAGAGAGAGAGAGAGAGAGAAGAGAGAAGAGAGAAAGAGAGAGGATTAGTGATGTGAAACAAATCCAGCCTTAGTCCTAAACTGCTTCATATTTACCACAATCAAGGAGTTTTAAAATGATTGATTTACACTGAGTGTTCAAAACATTAAGAACACCTGCTCTTTCTATGACATAAAATCAAATCCAATGTATTTATAAAGTCCTTTTTACATCAGCAGATGTCACAAAGTGCTTATACAGAAACGCAGCCTAGAACTCCAAACAGCAAGCAATGCAGATGTAGAAGCATGGTGGCTAGGAATAACTCCCTAGAAAAGGCAGGAACCTAGGAAAAAAACTAGAGAGGAACCAGGCTGAGTAGTAGCCAGCCCTCTTCTGGCTATGTCGGGTGGTGATTATAATAGTACATGGCCATTAAGGGCAGATTGTTCTTCAAGATGTTCAAACGTTCATAGATGACCAGCAGGGTCAAATAATAATCACACTGGCTGTAGAGGGTGCAACAGGTCAGCACCTCAGGAGTAAATGTCAGTTGGCTTTTCATAGCCGAGCATTCAAAGGTGGGGGGGGGGCACTGTGGCCCTGTACAACAATACCCCCAGACAGGGCCAACCAGGCAGGATATAACCCCCACAAAGCACAGCCCACACACCACTAGAGGGATATCAACACACCACCAACTTACTACCCTGAGAGAAGGCTAAGTATAGCCCACAAAATTATCCTCCACCACACGAGCCCGAGGGGGCGCAAGACCAGCAAGAGGAGGATCACTTCAGTGACTCAACCCACTCAAGTCAAGTATAGCAAAATAAGCCTGGCGCAACATGATGCACCCGTAAGGACTTCAAGATCGAGACCAAGTCTGCGTCTCTCATATGGATAGGCAGACCTTTCCATAAAAATTGAGGTCTATAGGAGAAAGCCCTGCCTCCAGCTGTTTGTTTAGAAATTCTAGGGGCAATAAGGAGGTCCGCGTCTTGTGACCGTAGCGTACGTGTAGGTATGTATGGCAGGACCAAATCGGAGGGATAGGTAGGAGCAAGCCCATGTAATGCTTTGTAGGTTAGCAGTGAAACCTTGAAATCAGCCGTAGCCTTAATAGGAAGCCAGTGTAGAGAGGCTAGCAGCCGGATTTAGCACTAACCGAACATTATTTAGTGATTTATCCAGGTTGTCATGTTTTGTCTTTGATCATCATGTCTTGTCCCTGTGCTTCCCTCTGCTGGTCTTATTAGGTTCTTTCCCTCTTTCTATCCCTCTCTCTCCTCCTCCCTCTCTCCCTCTCCCGCTCTCTCTCTCTATCGTTCCGTTCCTGCTCCCAGCTGTTTCTCATTCTCCTAACGACCTCATTTACTCTTTCACACCTGTCCCCTATTTTGCCCTCTGATTAGAGTCCTAATTTCTCCCTCTGTTTTCCGCTTCTGTCCTTGTCGGATTCTTGTTTGATGTTTGCTGTTCTGTGTCCTTGTCGCCCTGTCGTGTTTTTGCCTTCTTCAGATGCTGCGTGTGAGCAGGTGTCTATGTCAGCTAACGGCCTGTGCTTCCTGAAGCGACCTGCAGTCTGTGGTCGCGTCTCCAGTCGTTCCTCTCTACTGCCGAAGAGGATTTTCAGTTTCCTGTTTTGGATTTACCTTTGATAATATCCAGGAGAATCATTGTTTGTTTAAGACTGGAATAAAGACTCTGTTTCTATTACGGTCGCTTTTGGGTCCTCATTCATCAGCATAACAGAAGAATCCGACAAAGATGGACCCAGCGACTACGGATTCTCTCATCACTGCGCGTCGAGATCCAGGGAGTAATGGCTCGGCAGACACGAGCAGGAATTGTCTGCTGCTCGTCATGCCGTTGAGACCTGGCCGCCCAGGTCTCCGATCTCTCACAGGACAGTTTCAGAGTCTTCGTCTCGTGCCACCAGCTACTTCCTGGTCTTCCGAGTCTCCGGAACCTAGGGTTAATAACCCACCATGTTACTCTGGGCAGCCCACTGAGTGTCGCTCCTTTCTCACCCAGTGGTGATATTGTGTTCTCTCTCCAGCCAACACGTACTCTAGAGAGAGAGCTCGGATCGCTTACGTCATATCACTCTTACTGGTCGGCTCGGGAGTGGGGCACAGCTATCTGGGAGGCAAGGGCTGAGTGTTCTCAACGTTTATCAGAACTTTAAAGAGGAGATGATACGGGTTTTTGATCGTTCAGTTTTTGGGAGGGAGGCTTCCAGGGCCCTGGCTTCCCTATGTCAAGGTGATCGATCCATAACGGATTACTCTATAGAGTTTCGTACTCTTGCTGCCTCCAGTGACTGGAACGAGCCGGCGTTGCTCGCTCGTTTTCTGGAGGACTCCACGCTGAGGTTAAGGATGAGATTCTTCCCGGGAGGTTCCTTCCAGCGTGGACTCTTTGATTGCACTCCCGCATCCGCATAGAACGACGGGTAGATCTGTCCCCGAGCTCGTGGAAGAGAGCTCGCGTTAACGGTGTTTCCCCTCTCCGCATCTCAACCATCTCCTCCCACCGGCTCAGAGACTGAGCGCCATGCAGCTGGGAGGTATTCGCATCTCGACTAAGGGAGGGAACGGAGAATCACCAACCGCCCTTTGCCTCTATTGCGGTTCTGCTGGACATTTTGTCATGTCATGTCCAGTAAAGCCAGAGCTCATCAGTAAGCGGAGGGCTACTGGTGAGCGCTACAACTCAGGTCTCTCCAAGATCCTGTACTACCTGTCGTCATCTACGCTGGACGGTTCGGCTGCTTCCTGCAGTGCCTTGATAGACTCTGGGGCTGAGGGTTGTTTTATGGACGAAGCATGGGCTCGGAAACATGACATTCCTGCTCAGACAGTTAGGGAAGCCCACGCCCATGTTCGCTTAGATGGTAGTCTTCTCCCCAGTATCAGATGTGAGACACTACCTTTAACCCTCACAGTATCTGGTAACCACAGTGAGACCATTTCCTTTTTGAATTTTTCGTTCACCTTTTACACCTGTTGTTTTGGTCATCCCTGGCTAGTATGTCATAATCCTTCTATTAATTGGTCTAGTAATTCTATCCTATCCTGGAACGTTTCTTGTCATGTGAAGTGTTTAATGTCTGCTATCCCTCCTGTTTCTTCTGTCCCCTCTACTCAGGAGGAACCTGGTGATTTGACAGGAGTGCCGGAGGAATATCATGATCTGCGCACGGTCTTCAGTCGGTCCAGCCAACTCTCTTCCTCCTCACCGGTCGTATGATTGTTGTATTGATCTCCTTCGGGGACACTCCCCCTCGGGGTAGACTATACTCTCTGTCGGCTCCGAACGTAGGCTCTCGAGGATTATCTGTCTGTTTCTCTCGACGCCGGTACCGTGGTGCTTCTTCTCTCCCCGCCGGAGCGGGGTTTTTTTTTGTTAAGAAGAAGGACGGTACTCTGCGCCCTGTGTGGAATTATCGAGGGTTGAATGACATTACGGTTAAGAATCGTTATCCGCTTCCCTTATGTGTCAGCTTCGAATTCTGCAGGGCGCCAGGTTCTTTACTAAGTTGGACCTTCGTAACGCTTACATCTCGTTCGCATAGAAGAGGGGGACGAGTGGAAAACGGCGTTTAACACTCCGTTGGGGCATTTCGAATACCGGGTTCTGCGTTCGGTCTCGCTAATGCTCCAGCTGTCTTTCAGGCATTAGTTAATGAGTACTGAGAGACATGCTGAACATCTTTGTTTTCGTTTACCTTGACGATATCCTGTTTTTTCAACCGTCACTCGAGATTCATGTTCAGCACGTTCGACGTGTACTCCAGCGCCTTTTAGAGAATTGTCTCTACGTGAAGGCTGAGAAGTGCGCCTTTCATGTCTCCTCTGTCACATTTCTCGGTTCTGTTATTTCCGGCTGAAGGCATTCAGATGGATCCCGCTAAGGTCCAGGCTGTCAGCGATTGCCCGTCCCTAAGTCACGTGTCGAGTTGCAGCGCTTTCTCGGTTTCGCTAATTTCTATCGGCGTTTCATTCGTAATTTCGGTCAAGTGGCTGCCCCTCTCACAGCTCTGACTTCTGTCAAGACTTGCTTTAAGTGGTCCGGTTCCGCCCAGGGAGCTTTTGATCTCCTCAAGAAGCGTTTTACTTCCGCCCCTATCCTTGTTACTCCTGACGTCACTAAACAATTCATTGTCGAGGTTTGACGCTTCAGAGGTGGGCGTGGGAGCCATTCTGTCTCAGCGCTTCCATTCTGACGATAAGGTCCATCCTTGCGCTTACTTTTTCTCATCGCCTGTCGCCATCGGAACGCAACTATGATGTGGGTAACCGCGAACTGCTCGCCATCCGCTTAGCCATAGGCGAATGGCGACAGTGGTTGGAGGGGGCGACCGTCCTTTTGTCGTTTGGAACTGACCCATAAGAACCTTGAGTACATCCGTTCTGCCAAACGACTTAATGCACGTCAAGCTCGTTGGGCGTTGTTTTTCGCTCGTTTCGAGTTCGTGATTTCTTATCGCCGGGAAATAGAACACCAAGCCTGATGCCTTATCCGTCTCTTTAGTTCTTCTGTGGCTTCTACGACCCCGAGGGGATTCTCCCTGAAGGGCGTGTTGTCGGGTTGACTGTCTGGGGAATTGAGAGACAGGTAAAGCAAGCACTCACTCACAACTGCGTCGCCGCGCGCTTGTCCTAGTAACCTTCTGTTCGTTCCTGTCTCTACTCGTCTGGCTGTTCTTCAGTGGGCTCACTCTGCCAAGTTAGCTGGCCACCCGGCGTTCGGGGTACGCTTGCTTCTATTCGCCAGCGGTTTTGTGGCCTACTAGGAGCGTGAACGCGCCGTTTCGTGGCTGCTTGTTCGGACTGCGCGCAGACTAAGTCAGGTAACTCTCCTCCTGCCGGTCGTCTCAGACCGCTTCCATCCTTCTCGACCATGGTCTCACATCGCTTAGACTTTATTACCGGTCTGCCTTCGTCTGCGGGGAAGACTGTGAGAGCCGCCAATAAAACGTAGGATTAAGAGTCCTAGGTATTGTCGCGGTCAGAGAGTGTGGCTTTCCACTCGTAACCTTCCCTTACGACAGCTTCTGCAAGTTGACTCCGCGGTTCATTGGTCCGTTCCGTGTCTCTCAGGTCGTCAATCTGTCGCTGTGCGACTGCTTCTTCCGCGACATCTTCGTCGCGTCCACCCTGTCTTCCATGTCTCCTGTGTCAAGCTTTTCTTCGCGCCCGTTTCGTCTTCCCTCCCCCCCGTCCTTGTCGAGGGCGCCCTATTTACAAGGTACGGAAGATCATGGACATCGCGTTCTCGGGGACGTGGTCCCAGTAACTTAGTGGATGGGAGGGTTACGGTCCTGAGGAGAGGAGTTGGGTTCCATCTCGGGACGTGCTGGACCGTTCGTTGATTGATGATTTCCTTCGTTGCCGCCAGGGTTCCTCCTCGAGTGCGCCAGGAGGCGCTCGGTGAGTGGGGGGGTACTGTCATGTTTTTGTCTTTTGATCATCATGTCTTGTCCCTGTGCTTCCCTCTGCTGGTCTTATTAGGTCTTTCCCTCTTTTATCCCCTCTCTCCTCCTCCCTCTCTTCCTCTCCGCTCTCTCTCTCTATCGTTCCGTTCCTGCTCCCAGCTGTTTTCTCATTCTCCTAACGACCTCATTTTACTCTGTCCCCTATTTTGCCCTCTGATTAGAGTCCCTATTTCTCCCTCTGTTTTCCGCTTCTGTCCTTGTCGGATTTCTTGTTGATGTTTGCTGTTCTGTGCCTTGTTCCGCCCTGTCGTGTTTTTGCCTTCTTCAGATGCTGCGTGTGAGCAGGTGTCTATGTCAGCTACGGCCTGTGCCTTCTGAAGCGACTGCAGTCTGTGGTCGCGTCTCCAGTCGTTCCTCTCTACTGACGAGAGGATTTCCAGTTTCCTGTTTTGGATTTACCTTTGATAATATCCAGGGAATCATTGTTTGTTTAAGACTGGAATAAAGACTCTGTTTCTATTACGTCGCTTTTGGGTCCTCATTCATCAGCATAACACAGGTAGCCGGAGAGTAGAGCACTGCAGTAGATTAATCTAGAAGTGYCAAAAGCACGGATMAGCTTTTCTGCATAATTTTTGGACAAAATGTTTCAGATTATTGCAATGTTACGAAGATGGAAAAAAGCTGCCCTTGAAATATTCTTGATATGTTCGTCAAAAGAGAGTTCAGGGTCCTGAGTAACGCTAAGGTCCTTCACAGTTTTATTTGAGACGACTGTACAACCATCAAGATTAATTGTCAGATCAAACAGCAGATCTCGTTGTTTCTTTGCACCTAGAACTAGCATCTCTGTTTAGTTCGAGTTAAAATTAAAACATTTGCCGCCATCCACTTCCTTATGTCTGAAACACAGGCTTCCAGGGTAGGCAATTTTGGGGCTTCACCATGTTTCATCGAAATATGTGTCGTCCGCATAGCAGTGAAAGTTGACATTGTGTTTCCGAATAACATCACCAAAAGGTAGAATATATAGTGAAAACAATAGTGAAAACAATCAATACCTTGAGGAACACCAAAACGTACAATTGATTTGTCAGAGGACAAACCATCCACAGAGACAAACTGATATCTTTCCGACAGATAAGATCTAAACCAGGCAAGAACTTGTCCATGTAAACCAATTATGGTGATCAATGGTGTCAAAAGCGGTGGTGTCAAAAGCGGCAATGGTGTCAAAAGCGGCACTAAGGTCTATGACCATGAGGACAGATGCAGAGCCTTGGTCTGACGCAATTAAAAGGTAATTTCCCACCTGCTCAGGTTGACGTGGCTCCCTCTTGACCTGCTCAGGTTTGCTTCCCTCGTGACTTCCTACAACTGCTCTGTGTCCAAATCCCTAACCCACCCGACCCCTACTAGCCGGGACTAGCTTGTTGCATGCACTCTTGGCCAGTCATGGTGGCCGCCACTCAACGACTCCTGGGTTTGCTAGCCTTCTCACTCCCCAGAGTGTTATTCCCAATCAAAGCAGCACTCCTTTTGGTGCTAACCAACTTTAGCCCTTTGTGCGACTTCCCACAACTGCTCTGTGCCCAAATCCCTACCCCACCCGACCCCTACTAGCCGGGACTAGCTTGCTGCATGCACTCTTGGCCAGTCATGGTGGCCGCCACTCAACGACTCCTGGTTTGCTAGCCTTCTCACTCCCCAGAGTGTTATTCCCATCAAAGGCAGCACTCCTTTTGGTGCTAACCAACTTTAGCCCTTTGTGCGACTTCCCACAACTGCTCTGTGCCCAAATCCCTACCCCACCCGACCCCTACTAGCCGGGACTAGCTTGCTGCATGCACTCTTGACCAGTCATGGTGGCCGCCACTCAACGACTCCTGGGCTTGCTAGCCTTCTCACTCCCCAGAGTGTTATTCCCATCAAGGGCAGTATTCCTTTTGGGGGCAACCAACTTTAGCCCTTTGTGCAAGTTTTAAAACACTCATTCGACCAACATGGTATTCCATTGAAAGATGCACCAAGACCTGAAAAATAAGCCCACAGTCACGAAGGTAGCCTCAGAGCAAGATGATGCTAAAGCTACAGACCTAGCTCCAAAGAACTACCTGGCTAAAGACTTGGAAGATATTCACTGGCTCCTGGAAGAACTGCCATAAGAGAACAACTACCATCTCTCTCTCTCCACTTCTATCTTTCCCTATGCTGGGCGGTCCAGATCACACCTTGGTCCATGACCAGGGCCTTTTCCTGCACTGGGAAGTCCAGTCAAACCTAGTCAACAACTGAGGGTTGGCCCTACCAGGAAGGGGGTTCAGCACAACCTTGGTACACGACCAGGGGCRGGGCCTTCCTTACACTACCTTCTCACCCCTTCCATTCCCTTTGGCTCATTTTGCCTCCTCTGTGCTAAATGCACCATCTGACACTCAATGTGCTCCACTCTAGAGCACGTCTACAGCAAGTACTTCAACCAGGTTGAGTAGGTGACAAAGCTTATTCACCGAAGTGCAACTTGGTCAGTTCAACATTAGCGACCTCATTGTCAGAAAGTCTTTCTCACTCTTGTATAAGAACACACTGTATATAGACTATACTCAGTCTAAGAGGGAGTGTTGTACTTACCCGYATACTGATACAGTCATCTAAAAGCTCTGAAGGCAGCATGTTGACATTGAAGAAAAAGATCTGTGGAGAGGGTTTATAAATATGTTGATATATACAGTATTTTCATGGTTTATTTATGTACATAGTAAAGAGTTAGGCATAACCATGACCATTTTCCATAGCTTTCTATACTCTTGATTTTGAAGGAAATTCATATAGACATACTGTAGCAATTGTATAGTAATTGACTAGAAAATGTTGAGAAAATGCATGTGCTTTTTCAAACATATCACATATCACTGTTGCAGAGAGAGAAGAAGATCAGAATGAAACTCACTGAAGCAGGAGAAGGAGGAGTGCATTGAGAGAGAGATCAGCAGGACAAGATAAAAGAGGATCAGGAGTCAAATAGACAATCAATCAATCAAATGTATTTATAAATCCCTTCTTACATCAGCTGATGTCTCAAAGTGCTGTACAGAAACCCAGCCTAAAARCCCAAACAGCAAGCAATGCAGGTGTAGAAGCACGGTGGCTAGGAAAAACTCCCTAGAAAGACAAGCGTTTAAAGAGGTGAAAAAGACAGTCAATCAAAAGATGAAATACGGAAACAAAGATTCCCTTCAGTGCAATCAGAGAAGTGTAACTTTGCCCTAGTGGTTTTGATTTTTGAGAATAAGAGCAGTTTAAAACGATGGAGTTATGAAGAGATTACCTCATCAAAGAAGGGGTTGTTTCCTCGTCTGATCCTGGTTCTGTGGGTCTGTCCGCACACATTCACTTTGACAACCGGTTTGATGTTGTTTCCCGGCAACTGTCGGCCCTCGATAACTCGAACGCGAATCTGGTCATTGAAGACAAGAGTATAAGAGTTTAACTAACACTGAGTGACTTCAACAAACACAAAATTCCTTAATTACGCCTTTTATTTATTTAAGGGAGAGGTCAAAGAGGCGCTGTTCTACTACAAAATGCATATCTCCTTCCTTTTTTCCTTCCTTCCTTCCTTGAGGCAATCACTGATCTGTTAGTGATTGGATTTATGAATGTATAGTTATCATATTGCTGTCACCTCTCATGCCTATACAGATTAGTGATTACCTCAAGTAAGATAAAATGGGATGAAGGACACATTTCATAAGTATTTAAACAGGGCCCCACACAACCATCCAGGGCTGCATCTCTATAGTCCTTTGCTCATCTTCTCTCCCACTGATCTGAAAGAACTGGAGGTTGAAAGCCACCATCCACCYTACTGCTTTCATCTGTCCTGTGGTTTCAGATCAGTGCAAATGAAGGAAAGAGAGATGAGGAGGAGAGGATACTTTAAACTTTTGACATGCACTTCATGTCCTAGCTATGGACTCTACCTGGAAGTCCTGGGGCTTGTTGGCCAGGGKCCGGTGTCTCTTGCGGCTGGTCCGGACAGGCCTCTGGTTGGGGTTACCAGGCTGGCCAGGTGTGGGTGGAACTCCAGGGGTCCCCACCTGACCCCCAAGGGATACCTCCTCCCCATCCTTCCCTTCCTCACCCCCACCTGGGAAGCCAGAACACACACACACACACACACACACACACACACAACACACACACAGAGTATTGTACAACTAACCTTGTGGGGACACACAATTCAATCCCATTTAAAATCCTAATGTCCCTAACTCTAAACCTAACCCTAACCTGTACCCTAACCTTAACCCGAAAATATTACCTTAACCCTAAACCTAACCATAGCTCCTAACCATAACCCTAAAACAAACCCTAGCTCCTAACCCTAATTCTAACCCTAAAACTAATTCTAACCTAAACCCTAAACCCCCTAGAAATAGAAATTGACCTTGTGGGTACCTACAAAATGTCCCCAGTTGGTTAAAAACATTTTAGTTTACGATTCTTGTGGGGACTTCTGGTCCAGGTGACTTGTGTTCAGCATATTGTCTGCTGAGAGTACTTGTGTCGTGTGTATATTTAAAAAATATACAAATATACATAAAAAATTCATACCCTACCATCCCTACCCTGATTAGAGTAAACTAACAGACAACAACACTTCTACTGCTACTTACAGCTATTTTCCCTCATATCTACAGTACCTGTAGCTAAAGAATTAGACATACAGAAACATTCCTAATTTCCTCAAGTGCTGGATTTTTACCCACAGCGCCAATCCACCATTCAATCTGAACTCCAACCGTCCGATGTCCACAGATTCACCCATCTTTCCCAGTATAATGCCATTTTGCTATTTCCTTTTGCAATACATCCATCCATTTTACTATGATGTCTTATGAGAGTCCTGAACCTCCCTATCTGTAACATTTCTACCAATATTGCCCCAAAAAGAAATACTTTACCCAAGAGTTAAATTATATTTCCCATTGACTGATCGTGGTTTTTCAGATCACCTAACAAAACAGTTTGCAGGTCCATCTGTAACCTGATATTATGACATAACAACCATTCCCGGACCTGACTCCAAAAGCGAGCCCCCGATGGAACGTACTACAAAATATGTTCTATTGATTCTGTTTCCTCGTGGCAGAGTCTGCCAAAGACTGTAAGTGTTGTTTGTCTTTTCAATTTGCATCCTCCATTTCCATAAACAGCAAGCAGCCTTTCACTTGTGTAAAGAACACAGACAAGCCAGTACCACTCCAATACTTCCTACCAACCAAAGCCTAAAACCACAACATCACACCACCTCACTAGCCTGGTTACCTGGGTTGTATTCATTAGAGACCAAATGGTGGAAAAACAACTCTGAAACAGGTAGGGACTACCTGGACTTGCCCAATAAGAAATGCAAGCTTTTGTTTTCCGTTTTCAAACGCTTCCTGTTGTGTGCCCTAATGAACACAACCCTGGCTACCAGATCTGTCTGTACTTTAGTCAACTGCTCATTACATGACATTGAACGACAGAGGAGTTGGCTAWCACACAAACAAATCTGGGAACCAGGCTACCACTGCAATACCAAACCCAAACATACCACTGAGATAGCTGCATACTTTTCCCAAACTACATGTATAAGAGTTGATTTACATTACTGGCATACCAAAGACATTGGAACTGATCTCATGAGAGAAGGACACCATTTRGCTTAACCAAAACAAAAGATGGCGTGCACATATTTGTTAAGTTAAACTGACCTGTGTCCCRATARGACTGGTCTTCATCAGTTTGATTGTTAGGGTTAGGAGTTGTGTTAGCTGGCGGCTCATACCCAATCATCAAATTAATGGTTGCCTAAAAAAAGATGGGATTAAATGTCAACATGCTGCTTCAAGACAATGTCTCAATGTATTAACAACTTTAACTTACATTATTTTACATTGACATGTTATGGTCAATGATCAAGAAGTTTTAACCTAGTTATTATATGCATGGGGTAGTTCTGACRGGGACTCAGGCCTGGGTCCAGCAACTGTCAACCCAACACCTTAGCGGTTACGCCAAGAGACCTGAACCTCTTGACGAGGTCCCTAGGTGTTGGGTTAAGGTCGCTACTCCAATCAAATCAAATTGTATTGGTCACATACACATGGTTAGCAGATGTTAATGCGAGAGTAGCGAAATGCTTGTAGTGTAGCGAAATAGCCCCTCCCTTGAAGAGAACATCTCCCCAAGCTTCTTTATTCCAAGTCCTTCATGTGTACACGSCTTTCRGYTGACCTTATGGGCGCCATCCCACTTCTTACACCAATGTAGGGAATTTGTGTGTTAGTTCTAACCAGGACTRGAACCCGGGTCCWGCGATTGTCAACCCAACACATTAGCCGTTAAGCCAAAAGCACCGAACCTCTTGACAATGTCACTACAATAAAGTGTATTATTGGTTACACTTCATTTACTTTTAAGAATAAGTCAATTATAAATGCTTATACATGTTAATAACTCTTGTTCATTCTTGAAGCTGTTAATTCTCAGTGACACAAGTGGGTAGCCATAGAGAAACTCACCCCAGTGTCCTGTTTCTTCTCATTGACCAGGGACAGGTTCTTTGCTGGGAGGGACTTGGTGTGACCGTGAGCCAGGTCTAGGAGAGAGATCTTAGCTGAGCCAATAAATCTGGAATAGAGGTAAAAAAGTAATGAGCACCACCTGTATGTATGTGATATGAATCTTTCTTGTGGAAACGCATACAGTAACATAATAATATCATACCCAGATCACTTAAACAAATGTATTTATTATGCTTGCTGGTCTACTGCATAAAGAGGTGCAGATTTCCTCTGTTGTTTGTGTACAATGATGTATGTAATTTTATATGTATGAATATATAATTTTTTTGACTAATCACAGGCAGTATCCAGTTCTCATTTGTACTTCTTTCAGAATTGACAAACCTAGCAACAAGTCCTATAGAGCAATTATATATGCCACACAGATCTGATGAAAGTCCTTATGGGGGAACTGAGGACTAACTAGAAAGGTACCAAGGGTTCTTTATTACGCAATGATTAAGAATCATGTTGCATTGCTTAATCTCAGTTATTCCCGTTATGTATACAAAGCCACCACCGTGCCATGCAGCCACAAGTTAAAGAAGTGTGTATATGTCAACATATTGTTGATACCATTGAGGCACTTTGCTTGTACTGGACTGGAGGGACTCAAGAAAAACAAAGTGATAGAATTGTAGCGAGAAGACGACTTTCCTGTAACTGAGTGATCTTAATAAGCTGTCACAATGACAAACATCAGCCTAGCATAGCTTATTTTGGCAATRATTAGAGCCTTCCCCGGAGAACACTGGGAAAAAATGTAATCTGTGCTCTGTYGTGAGGAACAACACTCGATCCCACAGACAAGGGCAAAGAATCATGAAAGGGAGGACGAGGAAAGACTAACCGTTGGGAGCAATTAGCATCTACCACAGGCATGCCTGTAGTCTGGCCTTGTGTATCAGGCTGAGGGGAGGAGAGAGACAAGAGAAAGAGAGAGTGAGAGAGAGAGAGAGAGAGAGAGAGAGAAGGAGGGAGGGAGAGATATAATTTAAGTGAATTGAAAGAGAGAGGGAGAGAGAGGGGGGATAGAGAGAAAAGAAGAGAGGAGAGAGGAGAGGTTGGAGGGGGAGAGAGAGGGAGAGAGGAGAGAAGAGGGTGGGAGAGAAGAGAGAGGGGGGAAGGTGGGATGTTGTCATGCCTCTCCCCTCTTGGCTATGTCACCTCAGTGTTGAAGTAATTTGTCATCACACACAGAGAGATAAACAATCATGTGTTAAAACAGGTCCTGGAAATGAAGTTGAACTACAGGGTCAGTGGTAGAGATCACACGCATTGAAAGCAGGCTACTCTGAAGCTGAGAGAGGAATGCTCTTTGAGTCTTTTGTTTTTATTCCTCTTGGAATTTTACACATTTCACATTTTGTCTTGACTCAATTAGTTGGCACTTGACTTTTCAAAGGCGAGCAGACACATGCAAAATACCCATTGTTGAATATTTTCCGTCTGAGGAAATGAGTTGACTGTTGCTGACTAATAATATGGAACACACACTACCTGTCAGCACACTAGTTGGCTATATTTATGCACTGGGTAGTGGCTAGTTCCTCTTTTATGAGTCTAAAGCAGTTCCACACTATGAAGTCAAACAATACAGCATAATATGGAGTTCTTTCTTTTGCTGATATCAAAGGCCCTGCTGCTAACTGTGCCAGTCTATTTGTGCTATCATGTCAACTCCTTGTCACTCAATGTCATGCCATYTTTGGATTGACAATGAGTAAGGGAGTTGGCAAGAGCAGGCTATAGTTTACTGCCTAGTGTCTAGCAGGAAAAACATACTGTATGTATCCATGTTTGTATATCATTTTGGGCTTTTTTAGAATTCTGACGTTGGATATGGAGGATTCMAAATGCCTCAGCAGGACAAATGATTGTATATGGTGGTCACTAGATGTCCTTATATCCAAAACAACCCCCSCCCCCTTATTGAGTGTGTGTTTAGACTAGATGAGTCAACCTCACCCATATACACACACATCTGCAAAGGGTTATCAAGCATACTCAACCCCCCATCTGCCAGTGACAAGCCTGTGCAAGCTCTGTAAGTTTGCTTGTGTTTGAGTCTGGACTCTGCCAGTGCCCCCCGACATTGTAGAAGATCAAAGATGTGAGTCACTCTCATTACCATAGCCTGCTCTCTCTCTCTCTCTCTCTCTCTCTCTCTCTCTCTCTCTCCCTCTCTCTCTAGACATCTAGATTAGAGTTCCTGCTGAGAAGTGGTGAAAAGCATGTTGCTAAATAGAGGCTGCTCATTACGTGACTTAAAAATGTCACATTGGAAATGGAACAACAATGAAGCATCAATACAGCTTAGATATGTTTCATCAATAGAAAAGCACTAATATGTGAAGTAAAAAYCATTTTGATACCTGTTTCTCTTGATATAGAGTAGACACATAAMAGACCATTTTGAATCTATTGAGTTWGAAGTGATTTGWGCTCATGGTGAAGCAATAGCCTTTTGGAGAGAGAAAARAGTTCCATCATAGTGAGAGATAAATCCTCCTCACATAGRACAGCGAGTCTGAACACGGAGGCAGGTACAGGGTGTGGTAGWGGAGCTGTAWGSGGTTGTGRGACTTCAAATCACCCCTCACTTTTCACTTACCAACGTGGTAATCATTGAAGCTCTGCGGTAACACAATTRTCCTCAACACATGTTGTCATGGCAAGAGGAGTTCCTGTAAACGTTATGTGGCCCATTGCAATGGAAAAACGTGAGCTTTTTTATGTAYTTGTAGATCAACTAAGTTCTCTTTCAAATACATGTTTCTGTATCTCACGTATGGGGTAAGCCCTTCGGGACGGGATCACAAGGACACTCCAATCACACAACCTYTTATAAGGCCGTCCCGCCCTCTAGCTCATTATCGTTTTCTTCCTTACGGAGATCACAAGCTCTCTCTACACTCTCCTCAGCACGACTTGTCTCYTTGTTTTCCGACTTAATTGTGAACTCGCCACCGAGGATAGGATACTGCTTCTCGTGTATTGTGTTAAGTACTTTTACCYAAAGGAAAAGTTGYGTTCTTCTCAGTCTCCAGTCACAACTAGCGCCACATGGCTAACTTTTGACCCACTCGCCCACTTAGCAGTACCTGCTTCGTGCTGCTAATTACCACCACAGTCGAAGGTAGAAAAGAGAATTTTGAGATTCGGTCCCTTTCAAAAYAAGATTGCAGTCCGAGTACAGTATAAATGCAGTGTGTTGCAAATACTTGCGTCCATAATAACACCGTTTTTTTACTACAGTCATTTTGCAGTGTAAATGCAGTTACAGTGCAGTATAACGGCAGTTCAACTGCAGTACACTGCAGTTATTCTGCAATTACTGTGTCTGAAATACCACAGTCAACTGCAGTTACTGCACCTTTACTGTAGTTTCAAAACGTCAATCTTTTTAAAAAGGGGTTAGCCCACYGTGCAAGGCAAAGCTAACCTAGCTAGCTCACCGAAGTACATGATGTCAGTGAAMGACACACATCCTATCTGTGTTGCCTGCTTGGGACTGGAGCATGCTCAGGCGGCTCTTGCTAACCCAGAGTCCTGCGAGCATTGCGCAGAGCAGCCCCCCTTGAGGCTTCTCTTCCTCCCAGCCTTCAGGCGAAGAGGCAACGAAACAACCCCGAGCTGGGCCAAGGTTATGGGCGGTCTCCCCCCAGATATCCACTCTCTGTTTGACGAGCTAGCAGCAGGGAAAGGAGGTATAGGGGTTTACGAGGAGGAGGACAACAGTATTGTGTGACTCTTCTGCAATGAGGATGAGGAAGGGGAGGAAGACCCCAAGGCTCAGGCCTCAGGCCTTCCAGCACCCTGAGTGGAGGGCCCTCCTCTCCCAGCCTGGAGTACAGGCTAATCCATTTGTGCGAAAACGGCAAAAGAGACTGGTTCGATGGGAAGAGGCTCTCATCCCATACCGTCCCTAGGAGACAGCATGTCCCCATGATCCCAGCATGCTTGGTGGAGGCTAAACACAACTGGGACAAACCCCTTTCCGGAGGGACTTCACTGCCATGGACATGCAAGGTATGGAGGAGCAGTGGAACAATCTCTCGCTAACCACCTCCACCCCGAACGCTGTGCCTCCCTCACCGACATGTCTCTCCCTGGCAAGATGGAACATTTKTTTTCATCCATTCTCCAGCGCTCCATCTTGGACCAACAGATCCTCAACAGCTATTTGAAAAAGTTCACATTCCTTATGCTTACACACAACGTGCTGTCTTGCTTTGTTTGTCGAGGCGATTGGTTCACTAAAGTCAATTTGAAGGATTTTCACAAAAGCATTCTGCCAGCACATAGGAGATTTCTCAAGTTTGTCTGTCAGGGTATCGAGTATCTAGCTGTTCCCTTCATGCTATCACTAGCCCCTCGGARGTTCAGCAAGTGTGTGGAGGTGGCCCTAACTCCCCTGAGATGCAGAGGACACAGGATCTCCACGTACATAGACCACTACCTGCTCTGCTCCCATTAACAGAAGCAGGCAGTGAGAGACAGAGCTGCCCTTGTAGARTTCAGGATCAATCAGATAAACAGTTGTTWAGTGCCCACATAGAGAARAGAATATCTAGGCGTGGTTCTGAATTCTATCTCTTTCCAGGCCGCACTATCAGACAGGCGAATCATGTTGCTTCACCAGTGTCTCTCCATGTTCCAATGGGGTCATACGGTCACACTCAAGACGTGTCTCTGTATGTTGGGGTTGATGGCCTCCACCATCTCAGTAGTTCTGTTGGGACTATTGAGGATGAGATATTTTCAGTGCTGGGTGTCTGCCCTACGCCTGTGTCCCCGTAGTCACCTCCATCGGAGGATAACGGTGTCCTCACCAAGCATAGCATCTCTCCGCCACTGACGGGACCCCTCGATCTTCGCCAAGGGCATTCCCCTAGAGGTWGTGTCTGTYAGGAAAGTAGTGATAACAGARGCATCTCTCACAGGGTYGGGCGCAGTCTGTGAGGGGAGAGCATTGAATGGATTGTAGTCCCCACAACTACGTCATGCTCACWTAAATTACCTTGAGTTGCTTACAGTGCTGCTTGKACTAAAGCATTTTCTYCKTTTTCTTCTGAATTGTCACATCCTGGTCAGAATGGACAATACGACTGTAGTGGCATACATCAACCACCAAGGTGGCACCCGATCTCTGCGTTTGTGCAGACCAGCCCACAAAATGATTCTGTGGAGCAGCGCACATCACTCTTTACATGTGACTCATCTCCGGCACGGACTTGTAGTCCAYAGGGAACCCCCTGTATGGGGACTGGAGACTCCATCCCGAAGTGGTGGCTCAAGTGTGGTGGAAAAATATGGACAAATGTCCATAGATCTCTACGCATGCACAAAGACGCACACTGCCCGCTGTTTTTTGAACTAGCAAGCGGTGATGCTGCAATGCGGCATGTTGGGCTACCCCTTATATGTTTATGAGGATTTACGAACTAGACGTCGCTGTGCCCTCGCTGACATATACGTTGCTGTGTTGGGGCCTCTGAGGGATGATTATGTAGAGATTATCTTGCTTCGGAGTGCACATGAGCGCTATGGGAGTTGACTATATGTGAGATACCCATATTTGAGATAATGAAAAAAGTATTTGAAAGAGCACTTGGGTAAGCACTTCTGCAGTCAGAGATCCATAATGTTCCTTAAGGTCAAATCTTAAGGTTACTTGCGTAACCCCTGTTCTCTGATAATATGATTAGGGTATCTCAATATGCACAAGGAGGAAAACATATGTTTGATAATGAGCTAGAGTACGGGACTTGACGCATTATAATAAGTGGGGTTCCCCACTATTCGCCACGCCTCCTGTCTGTTTACGACAGATGTTGTGTGATTGGAGCTTCCTTACGATCTCGCCCCAAAGGGCCATGCCCCATATGTAAGATAGCTCACTCATATTATCAGAGAACCCGGGGTTACGCAAGTAACCTGAATATTTGACCTTAATGAACATTATGGATCTCCCTCCGCAGAAGTGCTTACTCTAGTTTTTTACAACTTAGTTTAAACTCAGCACTGGCCTCAGGGTTTGAACTTTCCCTTTAAGTCATTCTCTGTATGACCTGTGCTTACCAGACACTGTATTGTAATGACCAGGTTCACATACTAATGGAGGGGCACTTTGACTGAGAAATGACAGAGGTCAAACTGAGTAAAACACTATGTCCCACCTCCTCCCTAGCAGCACTAGCAGCGTCCGATTAGCAGGAGGTGTGTGTGCGTGTGTGTGATGTGTGTTCTCTCACAAAACTTTTGAGACATATACAGTAGCTACATGTCAGGTACGTACTTGTCTTTGCCGATAGTCTCATAGTCTTTCACAATCACGTCTATAAAGGAGGACGCATCCAATGGGGAGCCCTTTAGGTCGAACTCAAGCACCTGCAACCACAAATTGAGTTAGTTCATAAAAAACGCAACTTTGCCAATGTTAGTTAAATTATGAAACATGGGGGGGGGGTACAAATGCTTTAAATCAAAGGGGAAGTGTTCACAGTTATCATTCCTCTATCTAATAATAACTACTCCATGTTGAGTCATCAACAAACAGTTAACACAGCGGACAATATTTTTGCCTCATTCCCTAATTCATTCTCATATCCTCCTCCACATGAAACTTTCCTCTCAAGGCCCTTTTCAACTTTCCCAGAGACTGCCAGAGAGAGGATGGATTGTAAATGTAAATATTTATACTTACTTCATTCCACACGGGATTGAGTTCCCTATCAATTGCTTTAGTTTTCTTCTTTTCACCTGTAGCGTTTACACAAAGTGGCAAGATTAAAACATGGAATATACGTTTTTATATGTATCCTGCATATAACTAAGCAAGTCAGTTAAGAACAAATTCTCATTTACAATGATGGCCGACACCGGCCAAACCCGGACGACGCTGGGCCAATTGTGGACTGCCCTACGGGACTCCCAATCACGGCCGGTTGTGATACAGCCTGGAATCAAAACAGGGTGTCTGTAGTGACGCCTCAAGCAGTGAGATGCAGTGCCTTAGACAGCTGTGCCACTCGGGAGTATATGCATGGGTAGAATATATTTCTCTGGGTCCAATGCAGACGTTTTTATCTGAATATCAAATCATTTCTGGGTAACAATTATGTTTCTGTGATTGTTTTTAATTAAATGGTCAAAAATAAACAAAAATAGCTTCTTTGCAAAAATGCAAAGTTCTCAAGCAATCATTTTGCTAGGACTGTTTAGGAGTGGTTTAAGTGGGGAGGGGAAAACTAGCTGTTATTGGCAGAGAGGTTTGTTTCTTATTGGTCTCTTAACTAATTTACTGCCTGGTGATGTCACCAGGCAGGCCAAAACTCCATCCCACCAAAACAGGCTGAAATTTTCAGCGTTCTTTTCAAACAGCTCTTACACTAAAAGGGCATTATCATCATTTTCACAATTTCAATTTCCAACCTCATAATGGAAATATATATAAAACACAGGTATATCATGTTTTTAACTGCACTGGGCCTTTAACATATACAGGTAGTTTTAAAATGAGTAATAACTACAACGTCCCTGGGGCTGGTAACATAGTGCGCCAACTTACAGTGGCAACATATTGAACCATAAAAGTTGAATGTGCATCTTGGACTGACTCTTGTCCTAAAATATCCATACAAAAATGAAGCACATTGACCCAGCTGCAGAGCTCTTCATGACAGGGGGAGAATGGATGATTCCAACCCTTTATAAGGGAATGGGTTTTCCCTCTGTGTAACACAATATAGGCAACATTATTTAATGTGACTCATTGCCTTAAAACAGGCAAAATMAGGTTCGGGAATCTCAGAAATAATGCACAGTACCAATGTTGTACCTTCAATGCAATTCATAGTAGTTTTGTGCCCTTACATGCTCTTAGTTACTGATGCAGTATCTCCACTTTGAATACAAAGAGCATCATGTTTGTGTTTATTGAACATGTTAAATGTTTGGTGACTACAAAATCCATCCGAATATCATCTTATTGTGGAATATTGCAGTTGTTGGTTCAAAGAATAAATGATAGACAGAAAATTGGTCGACTAATCCAACATTGACAGCAAAGGGCTGAAAGGATAATGTGACTTTAAAATAAAGAGAACTATAAAGTAGCCTAACTAAACAGTAGGCTACAACCTGAAAGCAACTCCGCATGTCTTCATCTTTGATTTATATTAGCCTACATTTGGAGAACGTCTTTGATCCAGATGTTTTGAACTTCTCAAGAATAGCCAACAATCAAGGCATTGAAACCAAAGAGAAATTTTWGGCTAAATGCCACAGCAAGAGGCAACAAAACAATAAACTCACCTTTGAACACTACCGCTGCTATGGGATCTGGGCTTCCGAGTTTCTTTTTGGGGATGCCTTTGGCTGATTCCACTACGACGCGCAACATTATTACAGAGTTTTTAAAGTCTGTAGTATAACTCCCTTATGAATCACAGCATGTTCCTCTACCAAGGCGTCTCTACACCAGCGGTCATTGTAACGGAGGAAATGCTCCCTTAGTTAGAGGAGGAGTGAAGTCCCGAATTATTTGGCTATTCACTGTATGAGTCAGCAAGGAACAAAATATGATGGATGTGTGTTAAAAAGTCTTCCATCACGTCGTGTAGGCTATAGTCAGAATCTGTTAGGTTACTAGCCGTCCTACTTGTTACATCTACTTCTACTTCTTGCGATATTGTTATGAGTTTATAAACAAACTTGACGCTGTCAAAATATTGTTTCACTATAGGCTACTCAAAAAGGCTACAATTCGTCATAGCCTACGTTGAGTGATTTACATGCATCTGTAACATCTTTTTTACAGTCGATCGTGGTTCAAATGTAGTCTACACCGCAGCGCCACCCAGAGGTGATGGGGTTGAACAACGGTAAGTGTGGTACCCTAAAATGACCGCGGCGATTATCCTTTAAAAAAAGGATAAAAAACTTGTGTCTTTGAAAAAAACGAAACCAAAAAAATGTCAATGAGGGCTTTGCATTTTGGTAAGCATTTATGGACAGTGAGTGAGCTCCAAAAGAATTGGGACAGTGACACGTTTCACAGATAGTCGAATAGTCCTGAATGAATCGTGAATAATGATGAGTGAGAAAGTTACAAACACAGTTAAATATAGGTAAAATAAAAAATATAAACAAACAAATATCATACCCTCAGGACATGCTAACCTCTCACCGTTAGGATATTTGTGCGTCTGTAACATTCTCACTCATCATTATTCACGATTCATTCAGGACTATCCGTAATCATGGTAGCATCCACATTAATGCAGAAGTGTTTAGAAACATATCCTATTCTTATTTAAAAGTGACTCCAAAATGACACAATCAATTATTTACCATATATTTCTATTGGGAATAAAATAATCTGTGACAACCAAAACAAACAGCAAATACATCCAACAAGTTTGTAGAGTCACAAGCTTGATTTAATCAATGGGGGAATATGTACAAAAAGTGCTGTCATTTCTAAATGGTTCACCCGACATGGATGAAAATACCCTCAAATTAYAGTTGACAGTCTMGACTTMAACTTCATAGTGATTGTGTACTGGAGTACAGAGACGAAACAACAACAAGAAAGTGTCACAGTCCCAATACTTTTGGAGCTCACTGTAGTCTAAGTCATAAAATGAAAATAGGCAATATTAAAATGCCCCTGCCTCAAATATCCTGATTTGTCATTTTAGTATTGTGCACAAGCTACTAGGCAGAAACGGTGGGCATAATTGCWAAATATCTTGCCTATGTAGAATAAGATGATGGAAAGGGTTTGTAAATCAGCCTCAACCACCTGAAGATTGATTTTCATTCGATTTTTCTTAAATGTGGGATAATTTGTAGAATGTCAAATGTCACATGAACATATTCAAACCCCAGTATTTGGGAAACATAGGTCAGGGTTGGCCAAACCCCTTGGAGATATACCTCTAGGCAGGACTTTTTACACTCCTATTATTATTTACATGTTGGTATTTACACTTATGGATAAGGAGAGACCGCAATCCATCCTATGGTTAGACCATTATTAGTAACATTTTCTAACCAAAAACCTATGTAAAAGCATACTCTAAATTCCATGCCGAAATAATCTCACAGTAACTTCAAACCAAGTCGTCAAGTTTTTAGTTTGTATTCAACTTTAAGAGAATCCTGAATACACCTGACCTGTAATTTGAACGAGGTAAGGTAACCTGACCTGAGCTGTAAAACTTATTTTTTTTCATAGGTGGGACCACCAGAACCCCTGGCTAGGGGTGGAGCCAATGACATTCATGATAGGAAGTCTCACTTCACACACGCACCCCCCACACACAAGCACACACAAAAAACACACTCCCACTGCACCAAACAAGCTAATTGAAGCGCGCCTATAGCCTACTCCTTTGAGAGAGCAAATGTGTGTCTGTTTTGTGAAAATCTGGGAATACTTGGCCAAGGAAACATTTCTGGTTGGTCTCAGGGAATGTAAAACAGTTAGTAAGGGAGACTTTGACAACCGGATTGAGTAATGTAGCAGCGAATATGTTAGATGAACAACTGATGAGCATGGAGAGCCTCACAAGTTTGATAAAATCACATTCTATATTTTCAGCTTAATAACCTTATATTTATTTTCAAATACGGATATTTATTTACTTTTGTAGCTTTTTGTCAGAAGCATGATTTTGTAACTGTCCCCTCCAAGTTCAGCTGGAATTTAGACCGAACGGATTTTACAAAAGTGATTGATTGACGGTATGACATTGGCTCTATCACCTTGCGCTGCGCAGAATATCAGATCTCAACAACGATTGGAGAAGTGTTTATCATCATCAGTACCACATCTATATGATGTATATCTTGTCTAAAGAGCAACGGGACTGCAAACAGAGATCAGTATATAATGACGAGATGCCCATGTATGCGTCCTAACAATGGGAGTCGTTGTCCCAAAGGCGGGAAGGCAGGCGAAAAGCTTAGGTCGAAATAAGCACAAAGAAACGCMTTGGCCTTATTTTGGACATATTTTGGCGATTGAAACCTCTTGCTTCGCCTCTTCCTCTCTGCTGCAAAGAGACAGATTTGAATGCCTAACTGAAATACGTAATAAATCATATTTTTTTTGTAAATTAGTGGTGTTTGATTAAATGCGGGACATGATTGTTTGGTTGCGGGACAAAGGACCAAAATGCAGGACTGTCCCGCACAATCCGGAACATATTGTCACCCTACTGTGGATTCGACTTTTACTCGACCCTTCTTCCTGACAGCTAAAGGCCCGAAGCTTACGCGCCGTCTCTACTCTACTCCTAGAGAACAGGCTACTCTGAGGAAAGGTGCTTGTTTAATAAAGTGAGATCATTGCTGAATCAATGTCTGCAAGATCACAAATCACAGTATTGTACATATCAGAATCAAATATAATAGCATAGTAAAACTTACTGTAAGACAAAAAAAACACTTAATTTCTAATGAGATTTTAGAATGATTGCCTCAGCCTCATGGTTAGCTCTAAAACAGCAACACTTTCTCTCGGCCTCATGGAAAAATGTGTAAAATACAGTGGCAACCCGTCATTTTTTTGCAAAAAAACCCAATAATACATATATACAGTACCAGTCAAAAGTTTGGACAAATATACTAATTCAAGGGGGTTTCTTTACACCTCCAGGCTATGTAAGGGCTATTTGACCAAGAAGGAGAGTGATGGAGTGCTGTATCAGATGACCTGGCCTCCACAATCACCCGACCTCAACCCAATTGAGATGGTGGGAGGCAGAGTGAAGGAAAAGCAGCCAACAAGTGCTCAGCATGTGTGGGAACTCCTTCAAGACTGTTGGAAAAGCATTCCAGGTGAAGCTGGTTGAGAGAATGACAAGAGTGTGCAAAGCTGTCATCAAGGCAACGGGTGGCTACTTTGAACAATATAAAATATATTTAGATTTGTTTAACACTTTTTTGGTTATTACATGATTCCATGTGTGTTATTTCATAGTTTTGATGTCTTCACTATTATTCTAAAATTWAAAAAAATAAAGAAATAGCCTTGAATGAGTAGATGTGTTCAAACTTCTGACTGGTACTCTGCCCTACCAAGCAAAAAGGCATTTAACTGCTCATTAACTGTATATATATATTTTGTTGTTGTCACGTTCTGACCTTAGTTCCTTTTTTTATGTCTTTATTTTAGTTTGGTCAGGGCGTGAGTTTGTTTTCTATGTTTTGTTCTATACGTTATATTTCTATGTGTTTGGCCTAGTATGGTTCTCAATCAGAGGCAGGTGTCGGTCATTGTCTCTGATTGAGAATCATACTTAGGTAGCCTGTTTTCCCACTATGGGTTGTGGGTAGTTGTTTTCCGTTTTAGTGTTTTCACCATTCGGGACTGTTTCGGTTTTCATTTTGATTCTCTTGTTCTTTTTGTATTTTGTATTCATTCTCATTAAAAGATATTATGGATACGTACCACGCTGCATTTTGGTCCTCCTCTCCTTCCACCAACGAAAGCCGTTACAGTTGTTGCCTGTTTTGCATGTTATTTTGGCATTAATATGTGTCACATATCAGTTTACAAAGAATGTAACATGTATTTTATTGAGTTAATAAAGTGGCATACAAACATGGTCTCCTTTTTGCTTTCTTGAGTAAGGCAGCTCCAATATGCAGGTGTTTCAGTCTAGCTCAGTGTTTTCTGTGGTGGAGTGCGTAGGGGTTGGTCATATACAGTGCGTAGGGGTTGGTCATCTTCTCTAGTTGCGCCATGATTGGCTCAGTGTTCTGTCACTCAGTCATTCATGTCACTGCAAAATCTACAGGGAGAGGTAGAATGTTCAAGCCCCCTTGGGTGCTGCCATAGATTTACATTAGAAGTGCCCATCCAAGAAGGCTCAAGGTCGGTGGCCACAGATAAAATGATGTCAAATCACGTTATATCTACCGTAGCTTTGATTGGACTGATCGCGTAAACATACTTTAAAAATGTTAGCTAGCAAGCTAGAGAAGCAGTTATCATCATGAATCACGTCGACAATCTACTGGCAAATCCTTTTCAATCCTTGTCATATGAAAATAAATTATAGAAAATACTAATCGTTGTTCAGCGGCTATTGCATTGGACATAAACATTACACAACAATTTGAAAATTGCAAATTCAACAATGAGTGGTTTGGAAGGAATCAGTGGATAACTGCAAGCCTTGCAAAGCAATCACTATTTTGCTTATCCTGCTATTCGGTGGAGAGGGTGTGTGGTCTAAGTCTGGGTGTAAGGGTCTCTTTTCCAAGCTTAAAATAATAAACATTCACACGCAACACCATGGGCCAGAAAAGGTTGAATACATTGGCCATGCTGTCAATCAGCATGACTTCTGCCGCGTTCGAAACAACTGGAAACTCGGAACTGGGAAATCTCAGACTTAAGTGAGTTAAAGACAACTGGGAACTCTYAAAAAAAATAGCTCAGACTGGGAAAATACGTTTTGAACGGGCCTCTTTCTAGAGCTCCGACCTGAAGATCACAAACGCCTTGATTTGACGTTGTTCTTTTCAGAGTTCCCAGTTGTCTTGAAAGCACCATAAATCCAGAGAATGCCAGACTTTGATGATAAAGTTTGATGACAGAATTTGCCTACAAGAAGGACCACCACGCCACCTTCCTGTTCAAGTGAGCACAGCACAATGGTGAGTCCAAAAATGTCTTGTATGCTGCTGCATAAATTATGTAGTATGCCAGGGAGATATGTATACTGTAGCTAAGAAAGTAATACTAAGTGTATGTTGTGTAGTAAGCTGTTAGTAGCCCATGTGRCTTACCCTAATAATTTGGTCCCTTTTCCCCTCATAACTTAGCTTACTGTTCTGACTTGGTGGTGCACATGTAGCCTATAGCCTGTTTTAGAGAAATGTCATCATCGAATATTCTAAGAGCTTTCCTTGTCTGATTATTTGTCCCCTTTATTTATCCTACAGTTCTGACCTGGTGTACAGGGAGAATACTGTAWGAACGGCCCTGAATTCTGTCATTGTACACTTCAAAAGCGCTGAACAAATAGTTATCTTGACTATGTCCGTCTTAGCTCGCTCATTAATGTATTAATCAAAATGATGGTTTGCCCATAATTCGCTCATCATTCCCTTATGCCATAGTTTGTACATCTCAATTGTCAGTAGAAACCACATTTATTTAAGAAAGTCAAGTCATATCAGCTATGTTTTTTAAAAAGGCAGTAAATGAGGCTGAATGAACTGTTTCGCTGCCAGACAAGGCTCCGCTGACAGCCAGGTGTAGCAGTGGTAAGGATTCACTCCATGGTGCTGAAAAGAAAGCTCTGCTGTTGGAACAACTTTATGTAGGCCCTAACAGTTTGTGGGCACCGTTTGTCATAATAGTGCAATTATCATTATTGTTATAGTGCAATTCATGTAKTGTTTACTGTTGTGTTGTGTTGTGGCTTTGATAGGATGCATCAACCCCCAAAAAGTTGAGTTTGCCCCACCAAGATTTACATGGTAGAATCGCCACTGCTAAAACATCATGAGAATACCTATACAGCTGCACATTTTTCTCTCTCCCCTTGCAGGGGGCGAAACTGCGCTACGCCACTGATGATTGTGCGAATGGTCTCGTTTTTCTCTCATGCGGCCACAACTCAACAGCACGCACAACTAGGCCTTATCTGCTTTGATTGAAACTGAACACAGGTAGGATATTCTGCAGTTTGTTAACACCATCAGCTGTAATATTTGCTCACTTACTGTATGTGTAGGGCCTACGTTCAATTGTAATTTTGGAGAGGGAAACCTTATAAATTAAATTGTTTTTGTAATTGCGCACTCATTGAAGTCAGATATGCACCTACKCCAATACTCTGTTTCAGATGACTGGGATGAATGCAGAAGCAGATTTCAAAAGCAAGACAAGACACCCTCTTTTTGARTGATGATTGGCATAAGGGCATGTACGTGATAGACCTATCTGGCTTACAGAGGTGTAAAGTACTTAGGCAAAAAAGTACTACTTAAGTCGTTTTTTGTGGTATCTGTACTATTTATATTTTTGACAACTTTTAATTTTACTCCACTACATTCCTAAAGACAATATTAACTTTTTACTCCATACATTTTCCCTGACATCCAAAACCACTCGTTCAATTTTGAATGCTTAGCAMGACAGAGTTATGGTTCAATTCACGCACCTATCAATATAACGCTTTGTCATACCTTCCGCCTCTGATCTGGCGGACTCATTAAACACAAATACTGCGTTTGTAAATTATGTCTGAGTGTTGGAATGTGCCCCTGTCTGTCCGGGYAAAAAAMAAGAGAAAATCGTGCCGCCTGGTTTGCTTAATATGAGGATTTTGAAGTACAGCATTTACTTTTACTTTGTACTTTTACTCAAGTTTGACAATGTACTTTTTCCACTACTATACTATTTTTTGACTTTTACTCAAGTAGTYTTTTACTGGGGGACTTTTACTTGAGTCATTTTTTATTCAACCTCAGGAGGCTGAAGAAATTTGGCTTGTCACCAAAAGCACTCACAAACTTCTACAGATGCACAATCGAGAGCATTCTGTCGGGCTGTATCACCGCCTGGTARGGAAACTGCTCCGCCCACAACCGTAAGGCTCTCCAGAGGGTAGTGAGGTCTGCACAACGCATCTCTGGGGGCAAACTACCTGCCCTCCAGGTCACCTACACCACTCGATGTCACAGGAAGGCCATAAAGATCATCAAGGACAACAACTACCCGCGCCACTGCCTGTTCACCCCGCTATCATCCAGAAGGCGAGGTCAGTACAGGTGCATCTAAGCAGGGACCGAGAGACTGAAAAACAGCTTCTATCTCAAGGCCATCAGGCTGTTAAACAGCCACCACTAACATTGTGGCTGCTGCCAACATACTGACTCAACTCCAGCCACTTTTATAATGGAAATTGATGGAAATTGATCAAAAATGTATCACTAGCCACTTTAAATGCCACTTAATATAATGTATATGTATATACTGTACTCTATATCATCTACTGCATCTTGCCATCTTTATGTAATACATGTATCACTAGCCACTTTAAACTATGCACTTTTATGTTTACATACCCTACATTACTCATCTCATATGTATATACTGTACTTGATACCATCTACTGCATCTTGCCTATGCCGTTCTGTACCATCACATCATTCATATATCTTTATGTACATATCTTTATCCCTTTACACTTGTGTGTGTATAAGTAGTTGTGAATTGTTAGGTTAGTTACTCGTTGGTTATTACTGCATTGTCGGAACTAGAAGCACAAGCATTTCGCTACACTCGCATTAACATCTGCTAACCATGTGTATGTGACAAATAAAATTGTATTTTATTTTGATTTGATTTGATTAAGTATCTTTAATTTTACTCAAGTATGACAATTGAGTACTTTTTTCCCACTGCTGGATATATAATTAGTGGTCATAATGCTTCTTGATGGTGTCATAAAGTGTATTTTCTTGTCCAAGTAAAGTGACGCTGGATGTTCTATTGATTGTAGTGTGTATATGTCGGTGTGTGTGTGTGTGGTGTGTGTGTGTGTGTGTGTGTGTGTGTGTGTGTGTGTGTGTGTGGTGTGTGTGTGTGTGTGTGTTGTGTGTGTGTGTGTGTGTGTGTGTGTGTGGTGTGTGCGTGCGTGCATGCTGCATGCATGCCATGCAATGTTGAGTGAGAGAAAGAGAGAGAGAGTATAGTGCTTGGTTAGTATGCCACTAGAGGGCAGAGAGTATTATCTGACTGTGTTTTATCCAGGGATTCATCACGTTGCATGATAAGACAAATAGAACTGAAGATGGAGATGAAGCCCATATCCACCCTGCTCAACACTTCTCACTTATCAGTGGCTGCATACAGTACATACTCTTCTGATCTACCTCGGAATAGTCATAACCATATTTACTATTATCCTCTGTCTGTCTGTTCTGTCTGTTCTGTCTGTCTGTGTCTGTCTGTTCTGTCTGTCTGTCTGTCTGTCTGTCTGTCTGTCTGTTCTGTCTGTCTGTCTGTCTGTCTTGTCTGTCTGTCTGTCTGTCTGTCTGTCTGTCTGTCTGTCTGTCTGTCTGTCTGTCTGTCTGTGTCTAAATTGAACTTGTCTCAAAATCAGCCAATCATTTGCTTGAATGCACGCTTGTGTATGTCAGCATAGGTGCAAATATCATCCTTCGCCCCTTCTATTACCCAGAATGCAATCTTTKTTTTTCACCTCTCGTTTTTCTGTGAATAATATTAATTTACAAATGCAATTATGAGTCAGATCCATTATTCATCTACCTAGCGCCACAGAGTGCATTGCCATACAATTATTCATGAGCCCTATCCAGTCTTAATTACTTTGAKATGGCAGCAGCCTTCTCTCACTCCTTGGACTGGTCAGTGTTGGGGAGTAGTGAACTCCATGTAGTTCAGGTTGTAATTWAAGTTTTCAAAGTAACTTTAGTTAAGTAAAATATATTTTCTWAAGGTTGCTTAAGTGTAGCTTAACTTCTTGTGTGAAGTAATTGGTAGCTTGGTAAACTATATTTTTGGAGTAGTTTCCCAACACTGGCTGTGGTGAATGTGTTTCKCCTTTCTTCAATTTGCAATAGAATGTCAGGGTGTATTACTCTGGTCATCTTTAAAAGTCAAGTTATACTGCCCCAGCATGCTCAAGAATCTAAGCAAACCTCATTCAAAGAGAAAAAATGCGGTAGATAAATCGAAGGAAAAAGTCACACCATTTCTGCTTTCTATGACGTCAGTCACATCCAACTCTGATCCCTACTCAACAGACAGCTGCGCACACAGTCCCCTGTCAAACTCTTCTCACAGTCTATATTTCCCTGTGTGTGTGTGTGTGTGTGTGTGTGTGTGTGTGTGTGTGTGTGTGTGTCTGTGTACACCACACGTGTGCCGGACGGATCCTGCTCTGCCTCACCCCAGGGGGTGGGTGACCTGGGGTGCTTTTGGTTTCTTCCGTCTGGCCGCCGCTTCTGTATATTAATGAACTTGTCAGTCATCCTTGCGTTATCACTCACTCATCTTCCTGTCTTGGTTCTGTTGCCTTCCTTGATAGTCGCATCCTCAGGTCATTCTCACAGGGATCTTTATTTTATTTCTAAATCTCATACAAACATTGTATAGGCAGACATACCCAGCCCTGTTCTAGTATTTTTGAACATTCTGCTATATGTGGTTCACAAGTGTACACAGAGAGTATCTCCTGTATGTTCTCATGCACAAGCAATTTAACATGCTATTTCACCCAAAAGAGATGAGGTACACTCTGAAAGGATATGACGTGTTTTGTGTGAAAAGGACAGATCTTTGTATCATGTACCACAACAKGTTTGACATTTTCACGAAAGACCCCCTACAAACAATTATTCAAACAATGCTCTGAGCTGATTTCCCAGGCTGCCTGGATTATCACAGCTGGAAAAACAGTTTGTGGTTTGAGCTCATGCTTTTCCCAGACTACGCCAAGCCGCCATCTCCCGCTGCGTAGCTCCGTCCACAAATACAGCCCAGCCTTACCACAGCCACAGGCTGGCCATGGAGCCCTAACAACCATCCAGCCCAGCAGCACACTTTCTCATTCACACACAATGTAACTTACTGAACTCTCACTGGCATTACTGTAACAGACCCACAGGGAGGTTGTCTCAGCAACACCCACAGAAACAATAATTAAACCACAGGATCTGACTACAGTACATGCAGGCYTGCCCTGTATCATCCTTGAAACCATTTGTCAATGGAAACCTATTTGCTCTCTGGAATGATACCGAAGTAGTTTTTTGTTTGTAGCTTTGAGAATATTAATTGCAAAATGTTGTTTAGGATAGAGGGTGCAATTCACAGTAATATGAGATAGTAATAAAAAGACAGYTCACRTTTAGCCATGTTAGATTCAACCTGATGCATTAACTGTTTATTGCACTTGCTCTGGCTGACAATGATATACACAGAGGCTGTAAACTGGATTTATGTCAGATGATTTGGAGCCTCAATTAACAAGTTTATAGCACTGTCCAATGGTTTTTCTATTCCTTTTGTGTGGCTTAGTAGCCAGTATTTAGTTGCCTTGTAATTATTATGAATAGTTTGTGAATTACTACRCCTTATTTCTCCTTTGATAGTGTGTATTMTTAGTYTTTATTACAAGGTAAGAAACAAGTTGATCATGATAGTCTATCTACTTCCAACTAGGAACCCAGCTTTTGATGCCCTGGCTTTTTTTAGCCAGGCACTCTAAAAGAAAATCAATGTGCTATTGTATTCTTCAACAACGCACATGGGTTAGGCCATAAATGTTACAAAGTGGTGGCACCCAAATGAGCCACTGCCATCCTGTTTGCGTGGCCCGCCTGTTGCATAATCCTGAAGTATGTAGCCTCAAATTGCCTATGACTAGCAATGGCAGTTACACACTGTGCGTGTGTTTTGCTAGTGCTAAACTACGAATCAAAGTTATTTCTCTACGAACCCTCACACTACTCTACTACCAAGCACATATTCCAATGATGAGCTGAACAGGTTCCAAACGTCGACCTCTCAAATCTCGASGTTATTGATGTGTACATGTTGGTGGAAAGGAAATGCCACGGAAGCAACACCCAGACTATGCTATTATTGATATCTTGATTGAAATTAGTTTGCTTGTTTTGGGTGGTTCACGCGTGGGAATTCAGGCGCACATAAAAGGGCTTGTTGGCAGATTTGATAAGATAGTTTATGATCGCTATAAAGAAATACCATGCCTCTTCTGTTGTGGTTTCAGTAAGTAGGCCTATTAGTCAAACGATATCTGACACACGCACTAATCCATCATTTCCCCAGATTCAAATTAGAGATATAATGGATTGTTACAGTTTGAGTAACCTAGGATCAATTCACAAACACAAACAAATAGCACAAAAACCTAACTGCTTGGAACTGCAATTACTGGAATCCATTGTATTTGTTTGTGTTTCTATCAGTTCCTTTTACATTCATGGGAAATGGATACTTTTCTCAGAATGCACCGTAATGCACAGTAAGGATATCCTACACAGTAATGWCTGAGGCTATGGTCTTAGAGTTCAATAAGGGTTAACAGGGTCATGGCATAAACTTACAAAGATTGGTGTATTTCCGCAGAATTTTTGTGTTTATAGTGAATGAGAACAATAGTTGAGGGGCGCAGTCCTTTTGCCAGCTTCCTGTAATTGAGGAGATTTTTCTAGCAAAACAGGAGCAGGTGCGACTCCTTACAGTAGCCTACTGTACATACTCTCAACTGTAACAAAAACTAAAAGATCTGGTCTTTATTCAGCCTTATTTCACATACAGATTAGTAAGGCAGAGAAGGATGTTTAAAATGATATTAACCCTTACCCTCACCCCTTACCCAAAATAGTATTTGGTAAATAAACAAGCATTTGGTAAACCAATCTGTCCCTGCTCACTGTAGTTTTAGAATGACTGAAACTGTTGGAGACTGAGAGTAAACACAAGAGATGATAGCAGCGCCTCTGTCGTCTTCATTGAGTAATGTGTTTACATATAGTCCCATCTCCTCTGCTCCGAACAACACCTGCCTCCTTGTTTCTGCCTCAGGCTAACAGGAGTTGACAACTAGGGTCATAATACTGTGGATAACATCCGTCTTCAGAATGAGTATCGGTCTTGACTAGATATATTTAGCGTTCTCCAAATACTGAAGGCACTGGCACACAACTGTTTGTGTATGCTTGAGGAAAATGAACATTCATGTTTCCTTTGCTATCTACCTTGATTTGAAGAATATTTTTGTTAAAAACATTTCAAATGAATTCTGTAAACATAGGAGAAAATCAAAGGTAAAGAAGCTTTTTCTGACGTCTGGGCGCATGCAGCAGGTCACCACCTACAATTTGTTTTCATATGTAGAAATATGATTTGTTTAGATTTGTGGAAGGCATATCATGTCTTTTACTTCCACTTTTTGTAATACACTTAAGGTTGTCAGTACTAAGTCAGCAAAGAGCTTCTCAACAGCTTCCTAAAAAAACAACGTTTATTTTATTTATTTAACACCACATAAAAGTGGTGTTAGTGGACAATTGCTTGCACAGGCAAACAAAGAAAAGGACATACAGTGAATTGTCAGTACATAAAAAACGATCCGACAACAGGTGTGTCTAGCAGTCTTATGGGTTACCCAAACAGTTCTGAGCAGTATACAGTGTTACAATAACCACACTGGGGTCAAGGAGAAGCAAGTCACTGGTCCCTTTGATGTGTCTGTTTTAATTTGTTCCCTCACCGCCATTTCTCTGAGTAGATTGTTGCGGTTTCATGACAGGTATAG
>NC_036860.1:4364212-4376608 GCF_002910315.2 Salvelinus sp. IW2-2015
GTTCAACCTAAGGGCTTACATGATCCATGTGGTTCAACCTAAGGGCTTACATGATCCATGTGGTTCAACCTAAGGGCTTACATGATCCATGTGGTCCAACCTAAGGACCAACATGTACTTAGGGACTTTGCTTCTTTCTCTTTTTTTGAGCAGTTTGTTTTTCACACGTTCTGATTCCAGTGCTGGCTTTTCTCATCCAGTCCATGTGCATGTTTATTCACCCAACCTCAGCCTGTGACCCTATTGCTGTGACACCTGAGCTGTGGAGAAGACAGAAGAAGAAAGTCATTACATGAAAGAAGGATTAGGTGCTCAGCAGCCTTCGGTCAAATGACATATGTCTGATTGTCTGTCTAGTGACTGAGCACATATCAAACTCCAAAGGACCAGAGGTTTCATCTCAGGTAAAATGATTTACTGGTGTCGAACTGTATACACAGCAATCAATCATATATGATGGTTGAACTCAACAGTTTGTCTCTACTAATTCCGAGATGAGACGAAGTTCGTTGGTGGTTTTCCAAAGGACATTAAAATGCACATTCTCAGGCTTAAACAGATTCATTGAAAACCAGCTGCTTGGAAAATCTTCAGCCAATCCTAGTTCAGTCTATCAGCCTGCTCCAGACTTAATTTTTATTAATTGGTGGGATGGTGGGAAAATAGATTTCGAGCTAATTAACATTGAACAAAACCATTCTAAATCTGATGTTTTGGCTAGAGCAGGGCACATGATTTCTATACAAGTAAGAGACAGCCCTTGTTATATTCTTGATAAGCAAATATCATTAATCCGTGAGATGATATGTTTATTTTCCTAAACAGTGACGCAGTAAAGACATTTCATAAATCAATGTTCAATCAATGTTTTATTCACTTAACCTTTATTTAACTAGGCAAGTCAGTTAAGAACAAATTCTTATTTACAATGACGGCCTACCAAAAGGCAAAAGGCCTCCTGCGGGGACAGGGGCTGGGATTAAAAATAAAAATATAGGACAAAACACACATCACGACAAGAGAGACAACACAACACTACATAAAGAGACAACAACATAGCATGGCAGCAACACATGACAAACCAGCATGGTAGCAACACAACATGACAACAACATGGTAGCAACAAAACATGGCAGCAGCACAACATGGTACAGTAGCAGCACAAAACAGGGTACAAACATTATTGGGCACAGACAACAACACAAAGGGCAAGAAGGTAGAGACAACAATACATCACGCAAATCAGCCACAACTGTCAGTAAGAGTGTCCATGATTGAGTCTTTGAAGGAAGAGATTGAGATAAAACTGTCCAGTTTGAGTGTTTGCTGCAGCTCGTTCCAGTCGCTGTTTTTTCTTCACTTTACATTTGCTTAGTTTTATTATTGATAACAGATCATGTACAGTAATTTATTTAGAGTCACAAAGCTATTAGATCAATRTCAAATCAAAATCAAATCAAATTTTCTTAGTCACTTGCGCCGAGTACAATAGGTACTTCACAGTGAAATGCTTACAGTGAAATGCWTACTTACGAGCCCCTAACCAACAATGCAGTTAAAAAAATAAAAAAATWAACATTATCYAATAAGAATAAGAAATAAAAGGAACAAGTCATTAAAGAGCAGCAGTAAAATAACAATAGTGAGACTATATGCAGGGGGGTACAGGTACAGAGTCAATGTGCGGMGGCACTGGTTAGTCGAGGTAATTGAGATAATATATWCATGTAGGTAGAGTTATTAAAGTGACTATGCATAGATAATAACAACAGAGAGTAGCAGCGGTGTAAAAGAGGGGGACAAATGCAAATAGTCTTGGTYGCCATTTAATTAGATGTTCAGGAGTCTTATGGCTTGGGGGTAAAAGCTGTTTAGAAGCGTCTTGGACCTAGACTTGGTGCTCCGGTACCACTTGCCGTGCAGTAGCAGAGAGAACAGTTTATGACTAGGGTGACTGGAGTCTTTGACAATATTTAGGGCCTTCCTCTGACACCGCCTGGTATAAAGGTTCTGGATGGCAAGAAGCTTTGCCCCCGTGATGTACTGGGCCGTACGCACTACCCTCTGTAGTGCCTTGCGGTCGTAGGACGAGCAGTTGCCATACCAGGCAGTGATGCAACCAGTCAGGATGCTCTTGATGGTGCAGCTGTAGGACCTTTTGAGGATCTGAGGACCCATGCCAAATCTTTTCTGTCTCCTGAGGGGGAATAGGTTTTGTRGTGCCCTCTTCACAACTGTCTTGGTGTGCTTGGACCATGTTAGTTTGTTACACCAAGGAACTTGAAGCTCTCAACCTGCTCCACTACAGCCCCGTCGATGAGAATGGGGGCGTGCTCGGCCCTCTTTTTCCTGTAGTCCACAATCATKTRTTTTGTCTTGATCAAGTTGAGGGAGAGGTTGTTATCCTGGCACCACAAGGCCAGGTCTCTGACCTCCTCCCTATAGTTTGTCTCGTCGTTGTCGGTGATCAGGCCTACCACTGTTGTGTCATCGGCAAACTTAATGATGGTGTTGGAGTCGTGCCTGGCCGTGCAGTCATGAGTAAACAGGGAGTACAGGAAGAGACTGAGCACGCACCCCTGAGGGGCCTCTGTGTTGAGGATCAGCGTGGCAGATGTGTTGTTCCCTACCCTTACCACCTGGGGGCGGTCRGTCAGGAAGTCCAGGATCCAGTTGCAGAGGGACGTATTTAGTCCCAGGGTCCTTAGCTTATTGATGAGCTTTGAGGGCACCATGGTGTTGAACGCTGAGCTGTAGTCAATGAATAGCATTCTCACATAGGTGTTCCTTTTGTTCAGGGGGGAAAGGGCAGTGTGGAGTGCAATAGAGATTCCATCATCTGTGGATCTATTGGTGCGGTATGCAAATTGGAGTGGGTCTAGGGTTTTTGGGATAATGGTGTTGATGTGAGCCATAACCAGCCTTTCAAAGCATTTCATGGCTACAGACATGTAGTCGGATAGTCATTTAGGCAGGCTACCTTAGTGTTCTTGGGCACAGGGACTATGGTGGTCTGCTTAATAACCTCTTGACGCTAGGGGTCAGATTTTTTTATATTTTTAAATAACGTTCCCAAGGTAAACAGACTATTTCTCAGGTCCAGATCGTAGAATATACATATAATTTACAGATTGGGATAGAAAACACTCCAAAGTTTCCAAAACTGTCAAAATATTGTCTGTGAGTATAACAACACTGATTCTGCAGGCGAAAACCTGAGAAAATCTAACRCGGAAGTGTTTTTTTATTTTTTATTTTTTAAATCTGTGTTTCCTGGCCCGTCTTTCTTCCATTTAAAYGGMTATCAACCAGATTCCTTTTCCAATGGCTTCCTCAGGRTGTGACCAGGCTTTAGACATCGTTTCAGGCTTTTATTTTGAAAAATGAGCGAGATTTCTCAAAAATAGTCAGGTGTCCTCTGATTAGTTCCTGCGCGCGAGAGGGGTAGCTCGCCATTTTCTTTCTTCTCTTTATTGAATAGGTTACGTCAGTTGAAATATTATCGATTATGTTGTGTAAAAACAACCTGAGGATTGATATAAAAAAAAAACATTTGACATTGTTCACGACATCAAGATACCTTTTGGAATTTTCGTCGAACGGAACGCACTTTGTTTTCTGAACATAACGCGCAACCCAAATGGCGTTTTTTGTTATAAAAGTAATATTTATCGAACAAAAATAACATTTATGTGTAACTGGGAGTCTCGGAGTGCAAAACATCCGAAGATTATCAAAGTAAGCGATAATTTAGGCTTTTCTGACTTTCGTGACCATGCTAATTTGGGCTACTGTTTAGCATTGATTGAATAACACTCACAAAAGCTTGGATATCTTTCGCTGCAAAGCAACATATTTCAAAATCTGACACAATAGTGGATTAACAACAAGCTAAGCTGTGTTTTACTCTTGATGCATGATTATAAAATTGTAGAATATTTGCGCCCTGAATTCACGTTGTTTAGAAAATGATCCCGCTAAATGGATCCTAGCGCAGAGAAGTTAAAACATGTTGGTATTAACAGACTCGACAGGGAGAGGTGGAAAATATCAGTAAGACACTTGCCAGTTTGTCAGCGCACTCGCAAGTACACGTCCTGTAACCATCTGCCCTGTGGCCTTGTGAAGTTGACCGTTTAAAGTCTTACCCGCACGCTCTCATGCATGTTCAGTGTTTTGCCTCGAAGTGAGCATAAAAGATTAGCTCGTCTGTAGGCTCATGTCAATGAGCAGTTCCCAGTTGCTTCCCTGTAGCTTTAATGGTTTCCCAAATCGACGACGCAGAGCCGAGTAGTGATGATTTTATCTTATTCCTGTTTTGAGCTTTGCCGTTTGAGTTCTCGGAGGCATACGGATTTCTTAAAGCTTCCGGGTTAGAGTCCCGCTCCTTGAAAGCGCAGCTCTAGCCTTTAGCCTCAGTGCAGATTTTGCCTGTAATCCATGGCTTCTGTTGGTATACGTACGTCACTGTGGACAATGTCATCGATGCACTTATGATGAACCAATGACTGATTGTGTACAACTCAAGCCATTGAGGAATCCCAGAACATATTTCCAGTCTGTGCTAGCAAAACAGTTCTGCAGTGCATATGCTTCATCGACCACTTTTTTATTGATCGAGTCACTGGTGCTTCCTGCTTAATTTTTGCTTTAAGCAGGAATCAGGAGGATAGAAATTAATGGAGTTTGCCAAAAGGGAGCGAGGAGAGCTTTGTATGAGTCCCTGTGTGGAGTAAAGATGGTCCAGAGTTTTTTTCCCTCTGTTGCACATTTAACATGCTGATAGAATTTTTTTAGGACCGATTTAAGTTTCCTGCATTAAAGTCCCCGCCACTAGAAGCCACCTCTGGTGTGAGCGTTTTCCTGTTTGCTTATGGCAAATACAGCTCATTGAGTGCGGTCTTAGTGCCAGCCTCAGTCTTGTGTGGTATGTAGACGCTTTTGAAAAATACAGATGAAAAGTCTCTTGTAGATAGTGGTCTACGACTTGTCATGAGATACTCTACCTCAGGGAGCAAAACCTTGAACTTCCTTAGATATCGTGCACCAGCTGTTATTTACAAAAATACAACACTAATCTAACCCTGACTGTTTTGCACATTTCCCAATGTTCATTTCTCCATGTTACTTAGCTAAAATAATAGTCTAAGCTACACTGTAAAGAAAAACTAATTATATGTAATATTTGGATATTATTGTCACGCCCTACTCTATAGAGAGACTTTTAATGTCTCTATTTGGTTTGGTCAGGATGTGATTTGGGTGGGCATTCTATGTTCTTTATTTCTAGGTTTTGTGTTTCTATGTTTTGACCGGGTATGGTTCTCATTCAGGGACAGCTGTCTATCGTTGTCTCTGATTGGGAATCATACTTAGGCAGCCTGTTTTGCAACCTTAGGTTGTGGGATGTTGTTTTTTGTTAGCTCTGCGTAGCCTACYGAACGTGACGTTCGTTGTTCTTTTGTTGTTTTGTTTGGAGTTCGGATTTAATAAAGAATCATGAACACGTACCACGCTGCACCTTGGTCCACTTCTTCCGACGAGCGTTACAATTATCAACAGGAAAATACCATGAAACCTTTTACTGCAGCATATTGTAAATTATGGTGCATTGTGAGAAAATTATGTAGGAGGGGAAAGAATTGCTGTATTTCGAATGGTACTGTAATCCATCCCTGACTGTATTTTTTGGAGCGTCAAAACCCTTTTAACCACTACTAGGTACATGGTATTGTTGTTTCCGGCTCATTAAAATATTTTGAGGCGTGCCTTGTAAGAGGCTATATTTGTTCCACCTATTAGTAAGAGTGCTGTACCAATTTAATTGGTATGTGGTATATGCAATATGAAATACAGTAACTTACATGCTTCTTTGCTGCCTGTAACTMACTGTTCAATTCACAGCAACCCRTTTACAGTGTAAATAATATCCTGACACTTCCCGTTGCCTGTTTTCCGTCAGTGCAGAGGGAACCTTGACCTTTAGCATGCGTTCACACTCAGACCCTCAGTCTTTTCATTTACAAAAAGGAAAACCTCTGCAATATTAATGCTGCCTCCTCTCCCCTGAGTGCCGGCTTTCACAGCCATATCTCAGCCATGAAGCATGTAGGCACAGGACATTTTTTTTAAAACTGGATAAATGAGACATAGGGATCTCATCTCACAGGGAGAATAGCCTCTGAGCCATCTGAGAAACATCCAGGAAGCCTTGCTAACCCAACCATGCAGTATATTACCATTATCCTTTGGCAAACAAACTTTGACTGTCTGTTTTGACTTCCAGCAGAATGAAGGATTTGACACTTAGAGCAATACATCATCTAACGTTTCCACAATTCAGCCTCAAACTGCTGTGATGGTTTTGGAACATATTGCCAATGAAATGCCACTGGCAGTCCTAGAAGGCAGATAAGTGTAGAAAGACATGCCAGCCCACTTAGATTAGACATGGGGTCTTTATTTTGATATGGACCAAGATGGATGGCTGATCAGGAATCAACAGGACCCACATTAGGAAAGCTAAGATTAATATAATTCCCTTATAAAGGCAGTTGTATAATTCAAAGATAAACATACTGGTACATTTTATTTGACCCTTTATTTCATTTAGTACAGTCATACATGAAAACTCCTTTTATAGCCTGAAGCAGAATGATGTGAGGCATTCTATCTGTATTAATTGGCTTGATATGTAATTTGTTTATCCTCCATCTGCACTGTCTATAAGCAAGGCTGGTGACCCCATTTTGCGTTATTATACAGCTTTTGTCATAACACCCCATTTATAAGCCAGCTAAAAAGATTAAGCACCAGGCAAAAAGCTRCCCCAATGGCCTATTGCAATCAAGCTGGGCATCTATCTCTAGAAACTAAGGAGGGGTTATTTTGTTGTGGACAGAAGAAGAGATGCATGGTGGTAATGAGACATGAGACTTGACAGCTTCCTGTCTCTCTAGGGGAACAGGATGTCAATCTACCAGTTCAGACATGTAGGTTAGTGTGGAAAAATTAAGAGCGGATAAAATACATTATACATCACAAATCACTTTCTGTTCACTGYGCATGAAGGTACAAATGGTCCATCAACCCCAAAAGCAACAGGCAGCTTATCCACACCAGGCTACACATGTTAATTTTCTTTTGTAGAATGGACTCTTTAATGTCCCCCCATTTTWTACACAATCTTAAATCTGAAAATAACAACTTGAACTGTCTCGTTTGTAACACCATTGAAGTGAAATMAAATCTGACAATGAGCAGAGGAAAAATCCCATTCATCTCTGGTCCTGATCTATTGAAACCTCCCATCCAATTCAAGTTTGCACCTTCTCCTTCTAATATCTGAGACTATTTATTTTCTTCAACTCTGTAATAGTTATAAAACAGCTACGATATCACACAGATGGAGATCAGAGGAAAACCACTTCTTTCCGTGGTGGGCTTGTTGTCCATCCAGCGTTGAAACTTCACGTGCAAAGTCAGTGGAGTGTCACACGATTTCTAATCCCCAGTCCAGCTGAGGCTGCACTCACTGCCTGCGCCACCTGCGCTTCCTCCCCAACCCAGGGAGAGAGGGAGAGAGAGAGAGGAGCCAGAAGAAGAGGAGGAGAGAGCGCTCAAGCAAACGCAAACACTAGACCTCCTCCCTCATGAAACTTGCTTTGTTTGTGACCATGCTTGTTCCTTCACTCATCTACCCCCTCCTCCTCCTCTCCCCTCCTCCCTCACACCTCTCTCCCTGAACCCTACCTGAATTGCTCAAAGCATTCAGGCGTWCAGGTTCCGTGACCTAATTATTAACCCAGACAGGTGTGTGGATGCTATGGGATCTTCTAAAGGTTCCAGATGTATCTTGGCCCAGGTCTCTATGTACATAGTCTATAGACAGTAGCTTGAGAAAACAGCCTCATCTGTAGAGTCCATCTAGTCTGAGCAAGGAAAACACAGCGCTGTACACATCCCGTCAGAGAATASAGTATATCGTTCGTATAAGGTCATAGTCATACATCACTATACTGTATATACTTTATAGGCATATACCTCATTCCTCTTAGTTATGCCTCTCAAAGGAGTTTGCATTGACATCCTGTTCACAGCAGATCTGTTTAATGTTTCCATTGCATAGTGAACATTTTTCACTAGTTCCGAAAAGCACTGAAAAACATTTGGCATAGGACAGCCTAACTGGGTCCAACTGGAGGGAATCTGGCATGAGTGGCTTTAATGTGGAACTCCAGTAAATACCACTGATGCCACTTTTACCAGCCTGCTTCCAAGGGAAACACAGATGATAAGAAAGCTTACCAGGCAGTAGAAGGTAAATAGATTTGTTAGTCCCAAAAGGGTATGCAGAGCTCTCAATCARAAAACGTTTTAGTCACTAACTGTTTTTGTATAGGATACTCATAGATTAGAAGATAATTGTTAGTGAACACCCATGACAATAAACAGATATTTTTTCAAGAGGCCAAATGAGGACAGCCAAGCATGGCTTACTTATATTTTACAGGTAATAGTTGACCCCGCTATGTATTAAAAGCAAAGTGAGTTGTGAGTTTGCCCCATTCTCCTCATAATTACATTTGATGCCCTTTAGAGGCTTCTGGTTTCTTCAACACAGCTTTGTTATCAAGATGAGAAAAAAAGGAGGAGTAAAGAGAGAAAGCAAAAAAGAGGGAAGAGAATTAACCTCCGAGCAGAATACATTTTGACGAGAGAAAAGGGGGGAGTGAGAGAAAGAGAGGGATGGACACCAGATGATGCTTAGATGAGGCTTATAGTTGAACACTTCCTGTGAGGTTGGTCCTCAATGTCAGCAAGTGGATCACAGACAGTCAGTCACAGACAGTCACAGACAGTAGACCCAATTGAAGATATTATTAAATATATTATGACTGTGTCCCTCTTCTTATTGCGGTTCATGGTGGATAGTGTAGTGCCTCAGTGACAGCTGAGCTATCTGACAGTGTACAGAGCCAGTCTGTGTTTAGATATGGCCATCTGGTGGATGGAACGGAACTGCTCATGTAACTACCATACTAACTGTTCTACATTGCCATTCGCACCGTGTATCTGAGMCAGGCAGACTGATGCTGCTCATTTTGGCCTTGACACCAAAACAGGAAGCTCTTCTTCACAGGGGGCTTATTTCTTTATGCATTGTGTAACTGATCTCAGTACAGATGCACAGGCAAACACAAAGATCCTGTTGGCATAAACAAACTATTTCCACACTAAATTATACACTGAGTGTACAAAACATTATGAACACCTMCTCTTTCTGACATAGACTGACCAGCTGAATCCAGATGAAAGCTATGATCCTTTATTAATGTCAGTTGTTAAATCCACTTCAGTCAGTGTAGATGAAGGGAAGGAGACAGTTTAAAGAAGGATGTTTAAGCCTTAATTAATTAACCTCTACAGGATCGGTGTCCCTCCCCACAGGATGGTTAAGCTAACGTAGGCTAATGTGATTAGCATGAGTGTCACGCCCTGACCTTAGAGAGACGTTWTATTTCTCTATTTGGTTTGGTCAGGGTGTGATTTGGGTGGGCATTCTATGTMTTCTATTTCTTTYTTTTTGGGAGACTAGTCAGGATTGAGTCAAAGATGAACGGAGCAAAGTACAGAGTGATCCTTGATGAAAACTTGCTCCAGAGCGCTCAGGACCTTAGACTGGGGCGAAGGTTCACCTTCCAACAGGACAACATCCCTAAGCACACAGCCAAGACAACGCAGGAGTGGCTTCGGYACAAGTCTCTGAATGTCCTTGAGTTGCCCAGCCAGAGCCRGGACTTGAACCCGATCGCACATCTCTGGAGAGACCTGAAAATGGCTGTGCAGCAACGCTCCCTATCCAACCTGACAGAGCTTGAGAGGATCTGCAGGGAAGGAAAAAAAGTTAGACCAGAGAATCTTGTTTCTCATGGTCTGAGAGTCTTTAGGTGCCTTTTGGCAAACTTCAAGCGGGTTGTCATGTGCCTTTTACTGAGGAGTGGCTTCCGTCTGGCCACTCTACCATAAAAGCCTGATTGGAGCCATGCACAACGTGATGCCGTGCTCAACATAAAAAAAACAGTTCAGCTCATTATATAATTGTGGACTGCCATGGTAAGCCATGTGAACAAATCCAATGAAATCACAGTTTCTGACTACGTACACTGTATCATATTATTTATGTTGTTGATTTATAAAATATATTTTTTGAGAAACCTCATACTTGAAAGACGCACTCCAGCTATTTAAAAAAAAAAAACGTTCCTGTTGAAAACAATATGCCATGCATAAATACAGTAATGTATACACACTTTTATTAATTAAAGAAATATGTTTTGAGTAAAAAAAAATGTGTTGTTGACATAACTGCAAACTTCAAGGAGTAGGCCATTCAAGGAGTTGGTCTCATMGTGCCCTCTGATGTCATCGGCCTCCCCCTTGCTTGCGGGAACAATAGAGGAGCAATAGAGAACAAAAGAGGAAAGGCCGAACCCTTCACTTGTGCCAAGTCATGAGGATATCTGGACCACCTTGAGATGTGCCTTTTGTTATTAAGTAAATCAGGTGATAAATGCAATGAAACAGAGYCTGGAGTGCAACTTGAAGCCTAGTTTAGGAGTAACGCGGAATCAATCATTTTTTATTCTGCTTTACTGAAAATGTATGTATGGAGTCAGCCATTGACACCAAGCTAAGGCAGGAGCAAGCAGGATTCTCCACATGACAAGGATGGGATATATGTATGATCTCTCCACAGATTCTGAGTATCTATGGTATTGTTACAATCATGGACATGTTTTCGACTACTTCAAATGCAGAGTCATTATSGGCAATACCAACGAATTTTCACACCCAAAGTTCCAAGTGACCAATGTGAGGTTTGTGGAGTCATTGGGAGAAAGAAAATTGTCTTCCTTAGTAGTTACTTTTCTGTGAAGGCACAACCTAGATTCAAGCCAATGTAAAGTAGCTCATCATGTTATTAAAACAACCTTGTGAAAGCGACATGTTCTAATTTCTGTCAAAAACAGCTMTATATCGAAGGAGTCCCTTTGATTTGACAGCCTGCATGACCGTTAGACCTGATGGCATGTTTCTGTGCATGAGCTTAGCTAGCTAAAGTCYCTATGACATCGACTACAGACATGATAGGGATTTCTATTGGAGAATCAGTTTCTGGACCTCTTCATGTATATTCACTTTGGCAGTACCCTCTCTAAGTGGTTCACTGTGCAGTCTGGAGTGAGACAGGCCAGGGTCACTCATCTCTCCTATCCTTTACTTTATTACCATTGAATGGATCATGACCAAAACTACATCATACAAACTCAGAGGTATTGACCCTTTTCTCTCAGCTGTAGCATCTCTAAAACAACATCCTCTCATTCTGCATTTACGCAACTATTCCCATTTGGATGTCTTAGCAGAGCAGAGCAGCCAAAAATCCACCTAGAATAGAAAAGCTACAGTTGAAGTCGGAAGTTTACATACACCTTAGCCAAATACATTTAAACTCAGTTTTTCACAATTCCTGACATTRAATCCTAGTAAAGATTCCCTGTCTTAGGTCAGTTAGGATCACCACTTTATTTTAAGAATGTGAAATGTCACAATAATAGTAGAGAGAATGGTTTATTTCAGCTTTTATTTCTTTCATCACATTCCCAGTGGGTCAGAAGTTTACATAAACTCAATTAATATTTAGTAGCGGGCTTGGCTTTAACTTGTTTATTTGGGTCAAACGTTTCGGGTAGTCTTCCCATAGCTTTCCACAATAAGTTGCTTGAATTTGCAGGCCCATTCCTCCTTGACAGAGTTGGTGTAACCTGAGCAGCAGGTTTGTTAAGGCCTGCTGCCTTGCTCGCAGGACACCTTTTTGCAGTTCTGCCCCACACAATTCTCTTATAGGATTGAGGTCAGGACCTTTGTGATCGGCCATTCCAATACCCTTGAGCTTTCGTATTACCGCTAAGCGCATTCTTGCACAAACTTGGACAAGATATTACTTGGGGTCATTGCTCCATTTTGAGAACCCATTTGGCGACCGAACTAACGCGCCTGTTAGTCCTGATGGTCTTGAGATGTGCTTCAATATATACATAATTTTCCATCCTCATGATGCCATCTATTTTGTGAAGATGGCACCAGTCCCTCCTGCAGCAAAGCACCCCACAACATGATGCTGCCACCCGCCGTGATTCACGGTTGGGATGGTGTTCTTCGGTTTGCAAGCATCCCCCTTTTTCCTCCAAACATAACGATGGTCACATGTATGCCAAACAGTTCATTTTTGTTTCATCAGACCAGAGGACATTTCTCCAAAAAGTTGCATCTTTGTTCCGCCTGTGTGCAGTTGCAAACCATAGTCTGGCTTTTTATGGCCGGTTTTGGAGG